>NC_089795.1:5929536-6027036 GCF_040412425.1 Macrobrachium rosenbergii | reverse complement strand
CAGAGTTGGTGTCAGAGTATTGCAAATAGTGCTATATAAAGTCACTGAAACAGCCTTTGGCTTTCAGTGGCATTGTGGTGCTTGATAGTTCACAGGGCGCTCGTGGTAGCAGAAGGAGTGAGAGTGCTTTAGTTATGGATTATCTTTTACCGTGGATTAGGTAAGTAAATATGGAGTTTGGAATATTATTGCACGAAGACCTTGCCAAGGAAAAAGTTATAGTCTACAACTAGGGACAATTTAAAAGGAATATCCACTAACATGACAGTCTATGTAGTCAGTTATTTCTAAGCATCTTTTGTTAACTCAGCATGCAGGTACCACCTGAGAACCTGGGAAAACAGGCGTTTTTATATTTGCCTGTACGAGCAAGTTTGGTGCAGGCCATGCCATGCTGCTTTGTAAAATGTATATTGCATTTTGTTGGATTTGACTCAAACTGACTGCAGTACATTCTGTGACTCCATTACTTTTGATATTTGGCGAGAACTGGATCGTGTTGTGCGAAACTTAAAGGGAATATTCCGTGACTTAAACATAAATGAAATTGAAACAAACCACAAGGGTGGCTGTGTCCAGGTACGAGAAATTGTTATTTGAAATCGGTCTTGACACCCTTGCTTCTTCTGGGCTCTAGATTTCGAGTCACTTGAATAACTTGGGATGATGTGATGTCATCGACTGAGATCTTATGTCTGCTATAATCTGAAATTCTTCCGGTAACTTATTATGAAGCAAAAACTCAATATATTTCTTGGCAGTTCAAAATGACAACTCTGTGAATGCTGGGGCCTTTAAGCTTTTATATAGAGTTTTGTAATGCTCAAAGATAACAGGGGTAAAGGAAGATCAGTTGCTGATGTTGATAATATGTATGTAAATTGATGTTTTAAGCATCCTTATAGTACATTATATTTACAGAGTAAATCTGGTTGTGTTGTGTGTTTGCCACGGAGAGGGGTGGGGGTTGTGGGGGACGTTGTTTATAGAAGAATAGAAGACATTAAAATGTGTTTTTGTTAATCTTCGCTACATTGCAAATCAGGAAGGCAGTCAGACTACGGCGTTCCCAAGCTGCACTCAGTGTTTTGCAATCACCCTCGAAACTGGAAAATTCTCTCTCTCTCTCTCAAAATTACACTATAATTTTGGGTTTTGGTTGTTGTACGTGATACTTGGTGGGTTAAAATTCCTGTTTTGACTGAAATTGGATGTCTTGACCAGATGCAGGGCTAGTGTTAAATATAGGTGAGTTTCATATTGTCTAAGTTAAGTATACTTTAGTTTTACCAGACCACTGGAGCTGATTAACAGCTCTCCTAGGGCTGGCCCGAAGGATTAGATTTTATTTTAAGTGGTTGGACCAATTGGTTACTAGCAACGGACCTACAGCTTATTGTGGAATCCGAACCACATTATTAGTAGGGCGGCTAACTGTGATATTTGCATGGAATCATGCATTTGATGATACAAGCATGAAACTTGGCACAAATAACCTCAATACTCACCACAGTATGAAAAAATCGTTAGCCACTCAAAAGTCCAAGATGGCCACCATTTTTCACATGTGAACCTCACAAAAAATCCACTACTTACCCAATTTTTTTTAGATATTGCAAATTTTTATGTATCTTTATTTATAGAGTTTTTTTATGATTAAATGATTAGATTTGGACCAGATTTATCTTTTGTAATTGCAGTTATGATGGCTGAATCAGAACAAGATTGCCCATCTACTTCTGCAACAAATCCAAACCAACAAACTTATTGGAACAAATGCTGTCTCTGTCAACAGAATGAAAAAGAGAAAGAATTTGCCTCCAAGTTATAAAACAGAACATGATGGTTACTGCAATATTACTGAGAATGTTCCTCTTTTCATGCCATAGAACTTCCCATCCTCTGAACCCAGCTAGACTTAATGATGGCGATGGTACTGAAGACACTGAAGAAAAACAAAGCAGTGTATCACCAAACATGTAGACTGATGTTTAATAACACAAACCTCAAAAGGACTCAAAAACGGAAATCAAGCACAGACACAAGTAATGAGGAAGTGCAAAGTAAGGTGAAAAGGACTAAACAAAAAACAAATGGATCTTGTATGTGTAGTAAAGAATTGGGAACCGAGGAATTCAGAAAAGCAATGACAGGATAACTTAATAATAGATTAAAAGAGTGTGCAATGACACTTGGTGATGGCAAGCTGCTGGCAACCCTTGGGCCTGATATTGTAGCACAAGAACTAAAGTATCACCCATTATGTCTTGTAACATTGTACAATAGGGAAAGAGCTTATATAAGTGCTAAAAATTATGAGGCTACTATTGAGAGTAGAGACAAAAAACATGCCTATCCAACTGCTTTTCTGAACTGGTTACCTATATTACAGAAACAAGCAAGAGTGCAGACGGATCTGTTGTGTTAAACAAATTCAGTGGTACTGGCCAGACATTTATGGCGAGGAGGACTGTGATAACAAGTGGTTTGCATAATGAGCAGAATTCACTCACAAATGTACTATTCTTCAAGTAGTGGATGGTCAGTGCTCAACTTCAGGAGTGGCATCACCTGGTACAGCAGAGTCATTTGAAGGCTCATCGTTACCAAGGGAGACAAGCTCACCAAGTAACTGCCTTTACAAGCTCATAAAAGATGCATTCAACTCTGTACGGTGAATCATCTGAGGAAAACATACATTTCAAAGACTTCTGTGAGAGGCGTAAATGGAGTGAAAGTCCAGTTTCTGTATTTAACCAAACATGGAACTGAATTTTAGCAGTGATTAGATCATTTCGGGAACAGACTTACCATGTACCTTGAGGTTCTCTGAAATTATTCCTATTTTCTGCAAAAAGTAATACTTTATGTTTGTGGCAACCTGTTCACCTGAGGATATGATGTCCCTGGAAAAGCACCATCCAGAGCTAGCTGAGATCATAATGGAAATTTTGTTGTGCAATCTGATAGAGACTGTCATCAATGGCGACAGACCAAGTATGAACAAAATAATGCCATTATCAAAGGGGATGGCGGAGATTGTTAACCAAAGAACAATCTGACACTCAAAAGATGGATGCTAGCAGGATCTGAAATTTTCCATCTTGTATGAACATTGAAATGTTTACTAGTGTATGGGAAATACACCAAAAACTAGTCATCATGAGCAAACTTTTTGAGCACAAAAATCATTCCTTGAAAAAGTGCTAGAAAAACAAAAGTATTGAATGACATGGGTAATCCCTTTGAAGAAGACTCCAAAGGTTTAGAGTGGTATTAACACAAAGGACATTGTGGAACCTGCAGAGCAACATGGTGCTCATATCAGAAAACGGAAAGAACAGCCCTCAAGGCATTTATGAAAAAATCTGTATATCTGAGAACAAGTCCCTATCCTCTAACTCAGGAATAAATTCTTTTTTCAAAGATGTCCTTACAACAGTAGTTTAAAAACAAAATGGCCAAAAAATGTCACTTATTCCTGAATGAGTTTTTTAATGAGAACCAACCTTTCCACCCTCTCTTAGTGACAAGCAAGCTTCACATGTGAGAAGTCTCAGATGGAAGCTGAGATCATAATAGTAACACAGAACCGAGGGTCGAAATTTTACCATAGATATCTGTTGTGGTTTACAGCTCAAAGCCAAACAAATCTCACAAACCTTTGAAAATTATGCCAGCTGAAGATATTCTGCCCTAAAGTTTGTCCATGGATTGCAGAAAATACAATACTCAGTTGATTAGTATATGATGTTTTATTAAAGACAACTTTGAAACATGAAACCAGATCTAAGAGGAAAAGCAATAAGAGGAGGATGACCTCTAACACCAAAAACCTGTAACTTAATTGCTTTGTGACTGTGACAACAAGACAGGTTGTTCAGCTATCCTTTCAGATAAAATACATTCAATAGCCAGCACAGTAATTGTGACAAAAGGGGCAGAAGCTTTATGCAACAAGGTGATGCCATCATTAGTCAACATAACTCCTTGCAATCGAGAGGAAGCAGATAAACGGATCTTTCTCCATGCTAAGAATGCTGTTTGCAAAGGAAACAGAACTGTCATAACCAGAGCTACAGACACTGATGTACTAATTATAGCAATATCTGTTCTATCAAATCTCACTGCAATTGGCTCAGAGAAAAATGTGGTTAGCTTATGGACATGAAACATTTTAAAACATAGAAATGACATTGTAAATTTTATTGGTAAAGACAAAGTTAAGAGGCTTCCATTTTTCATGCATTTACCGGATGTGATGTTGTATCAGCTTTGCATGGAAAAGCTAAAAAGTCAGCATGGCAAACATGTTTATTGTTTGAGGTAACCTCAGTCTTCAAGAAATTCGGTGACTGTCCACAGGAAGTTGATGCTAGAGTGATCTGAAGGTCTTAGAAAGGTATGTTGTTGTCATGTACGATAGATCAAGTTCATGTGCTAGTGTCACTGATGCCAGATTAGACTTGTTTACAAGGAAGCAGAGAGCATATAGATTCAATTCCTCCAAGTCAGTCTGCCTTGCTTGAACATGCAAAACGTGCAGCAAAAGTAGGATACATATGGAGTCAGGCATTAGTTCGTCAGACTGATGTGCCAAAAGCAGCTATGTGGGCCTGGATAAAAGAGGGTGAAGAATGGAAAATAACATGGACAACACTTCCACCAATTGCTAAAAGCTGTCAAGAACTGACAAATGTGGTTGTATGGTGACTGTCATGTTAATATATGCAAATGTTACCACAGCAGACTGAGCTGTACTGCTCTCTGTGCATGTTCTTGCCGGGACTAGAATTCTGTGTATATATAAGTATAATTATATATGCATGTAAATGAACAAATATATATAATGATATTACTGTTGTATTTGCAAATTTGTTGGAACTAGAACCCCGATGTGTATACATAAAATTACGTAATACATATAGCTATTTAAACAAGAAAACTAATTAGTGGAATAATATTACTGTCAGTTAATAAACAAACGTATCTTTTAGTGTACTAGTTATCATTCATCATACATATTTGAACAATATAGAGCAATAAAATATTTTTTATAATGTACTTTATACTATTATATAATACCTGGAATTCATTCTATACATTTAAATTAAAACAACAATCAGTGCTTTGAGTAAAAATAACGAATGAAAGATTTTACTATTATATACTAAAATATGAAAATGGCCACCATTTTCAAACGTTTTTTCGTGTAAAACCACTAGCAACCAGAAGAATTATAACTGATAAGCCCATGATTCGTTAGAGTTGGTATTCGAAATGTTGCTTTATTTAGAAACAATGTTGTACTTTTGACCATGGGTGATGTACAATGACTTTTGATATCAACTCTGCTATATAGGCATAATTCTCTTTTATTTTGACGGACATTAATAAGAGCATTCTCTACGATTCTTCGATACGAAAGCAGAAGGGTAGTCAGGTTCGATGTTCCTATAGACATGTTCTTAATGCCTCTACGTACGGGAGTTTTATTTTGCTGGTATATTCCTTATTTTGTTTTGCCCATTGCTTTGAAGAGGTATTTTACTGGCTTGGTTGATGGCTTTTCGGCGACACAGTGAAGCAGCTGGTTTTGAGTTGTGTACAGATGAAATAGACTTCTTTGTCTATGTAACCGTCAGAACAGGTCCTCCGAGAAAAAAAAAATTACACCGATACCTCAGTCTTCATTAAAATTGCAATGTCATGATAGTTAGGAAATGAATGCAGGAAACAAAGAACGTTGGTCTTCTATAGACGCTGAAACTGTACTTGAATGATTCCCTATTGACATATAAAAAAAGGCTAGTTCCTGTCCTTTTCTCATTCAGTTTTGAACGTAATGCTAGAATTGAATTCATTTTGCTGCAAATAGACATCAAAATCTTCTCAACTATTATTCCAGATTATGTGAAAATGTCATCAATAGCGTTGCACAAAAACCACTTTGGGATTGAGTCATTAAAGTACATGCAGACATTGGCTTAAAGAGGAATAGCAGGCTGCCTGTCCCACATTCAAATTTTTGTAAACCTTTCCGTTAAAAAGGGCATGTTATTGGTTACATGGAGCCAGTTAATTTAACTTTTTCACTGCCCTGGGAAATAGGTCTTCGTAAGGAGTTGATTTTTTTCCCTTATGAAATTCAGGATATCGTTTATAGGAACCTTTGTGAATAATGATTCCGCGTCCTGGCTTATGAGCGTTATGTCGTTCACTGTAATATTTAATTTATAGAATTTCTGAACAGAGTCCTCTGCGTGTTTTATAAACTACCTAGGAAATGTGTCAGCAAACTTGCTAAGTTTCTGAAAGAGTAAAAATGAACGAGACTTATTTCACAATACTGAGAGTCAGAGAATGCCTTTCTTATAGGTTATGGCGAGTCCGTAGAAATATGGTAACGAGTTGTTGACGAATCTAGGTAAAAAAGTCACTGGTAAAAAAGTCACGAAAAGTCATGCTTGGGGCGCCGATGCTGACCGAGTAGGACTTCCACTAACTACTGAACAAGATAACCACGACGATACAAACTATATTGACTGGAGATCGTTGAGGATATGGAATCGATAGTCACAAAATTTATAGTCGTTAGGCAACTATCCATGGCAAATCAACCTTTGAATTGCCTTATAACTACTGAATGTTCATTTTAAGACTGACCTTTCGCTTCTGCTTAATTAATCTTGATTATTTTAATTTTTCATTGTATATATGAAGAAGTATGTTTAGAAACATGCGAAAGCTCATGTTATTATTACATTTGCATATGTATATACAGCTTTGGATTTCGTAATCACCATAAATTCTTTAATATTTTACTATTGCATACCACTATAGCCTTCTGAATGAACATGCTCGACAAAAGCCGAGGAAGAAATACCAATGAGGTTTATGCCCTGGGCAGGTGAAAGCCAACAGCTGGTGGATCCATGCCCAAGGAGATAAAAGTTAAGTACAGTATATCTTAGTTTAACCAGACCACTGAGCTGATTAGCAGCTCTCCTAGGGCTGGCCTGTAGGATTAGATTTATTTTACGTGGCTAAGAACCAACTGGTTACCTAGCAACGGGACCTACAGCTTATTGTGGAATCCGAACCACATTATAGCGAGAAATGAATTTCTATCACCAGAAATAAATTCCTCTAATTCTTCATTGGCCGGTCGGAGAATCGAACTCGGGGCCAGCAGAGTGCTAGCTGAGAACGGTACCCAACCCTCCCAATGAAGAACACATGCCCAAGGAGATGAATACCAATGTGGATTATGCCCACACCCGGATTATGATCACCCAGATCGGTTTTCTTTATCCAGAATTTTGAAAAAAGACTGAATGTAGAAGTGAGAAAATATGAAAAAGTCAGACAAAAGCAACAAGAAACCAGCATTACAAGAACAGATAGACAACACCAGAACAAAATGCAAAAGCAACACATGTCGGGATCTAACAATAACAAAGGCTGTGTATTTAACAACCAAGCCGACGCTGAACGTCCAGACGGACCAACTGCCTCAGGGAAGGTTTTAAGGCAAGGCCTCCCACCAATACATTTATTAGACCCATGAACAAGGGAAGAAAACAAGGTCAATGTATAAGGTCACTGTAACTAAGCAGCATTAGCAATCCCCAACCAAATGGCTTCAGAAGAATTCAATGCATTCACTAAGAACCAAGTAAAACTAGAAATAATGAAGTTTAGGTTGCATTATGTAAATCTGATAATGTACATAATTAAATCAATGAAGTCTATCACCGAATATAAAAATTAATCCTTTAGTCAGAAGGAGAAGTCACGGACCCATACGGCAAAATTGAAAATACAAACATAACGTACCCAAGAAAAGGAGCTTTGAATCCAAATGTAAAACTTATGTATTTTGAATAATGTACATATTTATGGACAGGTAACAAACGCAACAAGACATAATTAATAGGCATCCAGAACAAAAAGCAAATAAAATAACAAAGGCCCCATAATAATACTTATCCTTCCCAAACGCTGAACGTCCAAATTTAAGGAGTTAGGGCAAGGCCTCCCCAATGCCAGTCCACACAGCTCAATCAAGGTCACTCCCATAACACAAACACTCCAGAAGAAATTTATTAGTAACATATTAATGGGAAATAATAATTTCACAATGGAATTGCATTATGTTTATATACTAAAAGACTATCGGACCTTAGCTAGGCATTGTAAATATAACTAACCCCTCATCCATTCCCAAACTTTTTCTGCAATATGTTTATATACTAAAGGGTGTATTCACTTCTACGAACTTTTTTTAAGTCCTTCTGTATTCACTTATACGAAATTTTTAATATTTTACCCGGGCCTTCCTTGGTTATAATGAACTGAACTACACAGAAATTGCATGACTTCCTGTTCGTCACCTCTTGTTTACTGCAGTATCTGTGATCAACAGCAATTTGTTTTTCCTAACTGGTCTGTGGTAGTAACATCAGTTGTTACTGAAGCAATGATAGTTACCCCACGTGCAAACTACCGTTGTAACAGTTCGGACATAAACAATAAACCAATAATAGCTTCGGCTTGGGAAACGGCAAATTGCTGTAATTCAAAGCTCACTCGCACTATACAAAAGGTGGTGATACGAATTTGCGGGTTTTTATTTCAGTTCAATACAAGATGAGGAAGTGATGATAACTGCTCAAGTTGGAAAAAACAAAGCCTGTGCTTTTTTCCAGAGCCTGTACATGAATTTTTATTTTAAGTGAAACGAACTATAGTTGTGATGGTTCATAGTAATTCTCATTTTTATTTTATCCAGTTTCATTACACTTTCTCGCTTTTTTCATTACACACACATTATATATATATATATATATATATATATATATATATATATATATATATATATATATATATATATATATATATATATATATATATATATATATATATATGTGTGTGTGTGTGTGTGTGTGTGTGTGTGTTGTGTGTGTGTGTGTGTGTGTATACACATCATCCCATGTGGGATAAGTGAAATAGAAAAAAAATGTATCGTTGATTCCCAAATTCAACAGTTCAGTTTGTTTAAAAAAAGAAACTCATTGATACATTTTTAAATTTCACTTATTCCAGGTGGGACGATGACGAACCTAGCCATCAGTGCTGCCAACGCCGGCTATAAACTGAACACCCGTCATGGCCTGATGGTCGCTTCTGTTAATTGCCTTGTCATTCATAAAATATTAATTTATTTCGACTGAAATATTTACCATCACTATAAGAAGGGAATGTTCTATCTACTTAAGTAAAATTTATTACATTTGATTAACCAGAAAATATATTTTTTGACCTTTGAAGACAGAAAAAGAGAATAAGAAATGCTAAAAATTATTTTTGGTCCTATTTCATCACCTCTAAAACGGTGGTAAGTGTTATCTTATTTCTGAGAACTTCTAATATATGCTAGAATAAACTTTCAGCTTTCTAGTGGTACCACTTTAGTGATAATAAAAATTACACGGTTCAAATTAGAAAGCATTTTGTGGGAACTTCCAATGCGTCTAACTCTTCAACTGTTCACCCAGGAGTAAATGACCAAGACCTGAGCGTAAACAATTGGGTCGACCCGTCTTGACCAGAGAGGGTTAAGGCCTTCTTCATGTGAAGGAAGATTACTTACTCTCAAGGGTTCTCTTAACTAATTATATTTACATAACAAACACAGATCAGAAGTATGACGAAATACTGGGCAGGTAATAATAAGGGCCTGCTAAATGAATGAATCCTACACAGGATAAATATTCTACACCAAAGATGTCTTCATAACAGGAAACATCGCAGAGGGGGTAGAAGGGGTACTGCACATGGGATAGAGCTGAGTGATTCCACAGTCGAGGCCTATCTGCAATATATGCAAGACGGTTACTTGCAAGAATAATAAGACGCTCAAAGGGAACTGAGTGAATGCACAGATGGTGCCAAATAACTCAGTTCAACACTAAATGCATAATTACGTTAACACTGAATGCTCCAACACAATTACTGAAGGTGATTGCGCAATGGAAAAGAAATTAAAATCAGACAGAGAAATAACAGGAATCATGACTGACTAAGAAACCTTATTCCGGTACATTGCCTTTGCCAAGATGACAGTGTCCTCGTTCGATGGGCGCTGGCAATGGAGGAGGGAATTAAGGGAAAATGCCACTACAAAAGTATACTGGTTCAAGCCTCGGGGTTGATCACGTAGAAGGCTCGAGGGTCAGGACATCTGTCCTCGGTGGCGTTCTAAACTCTTCTCTCTCTCTCGATTGCCACTGCATCATCTATTAATAACCTCAGGGATTATGCCTTCACGTCTGGGTAGATAGCGCAAAAGGTCAATCTTCGTCACGTTTTCTATATAGACCACATGGCATCAGTTAACCTCGTGGAGGGTTAACATGGCGGCAGCACCAACTTTCTCTTTTTTTTGACTCCTCCTTTGTCCGTTGTCTGGCCGCCAAGAAGGTACGAAGGTCACCTGGAAACAAGGCCTTAGGCAGTCATTTGAACAGAGAGAAGGGTTAGGCTTAACCATTTTGGGGAATGAAGGAGAGATTTTATGAAGGGGCGAGTGGAAATTCACAGTTCTAGTAATTAAAACAATTGAAACGAATTTTATTTCTTTCTCAGTTACGTTGTGGATGTAAAAACAGGTGAGGTGGCTTGGAAAGAGGTTCCATCCATTGCAATTAGTATTGATTTTCCTTACTGAGATACAAAACCTTAGGCAATAAAAATAAAAATGTTTCTCTTTCAAATTTCAATCCCATATTTAATTTTATTCTTCACTGAGAGGAAAAAATGTAGTATTCTTATTCACATTCGTTATTAATTACATATTTGTATTTACAAAGAATGTTTATTTCTTGGAGAAAATAATACAATGAAGGATAGCGTTTGTTTGCATAAAATTCAAATGACTGCTGAATGTTCCATAATCAAAATCGATAGAAATTGCAAATGAGATGAAAGTGAAAGTTAAAATTCCACCAGTTTTATGAACAGGAAGCACCACTTCCTGTTCATAAGCCTGGTCAATAAGGACTGAGGAAAAACGGCAATTGCTTCGGATTCAAACTCTTCCTGAATAGTTAATAAGGGAAGTTTTAAGTTTCTGAAGAAGAAAGGAAGGAACTTATATGGCACAGTTCTGGTGATTTAAGAGACAGTATGGTACCAAGAGCTTCACGGAATGCAGTATGAGTCTGAACATTTATTCCCAGTGCCATTTTATGAGATCTAATTGCGTTCTTTTAACAAGTAATAGAAATCCAATTTTTCCAGGCCAACTCATCTTCAGAACGATACCAAGGGCCACAAAAGTAACTGAACCAGATGCTCTCAAAAACCAAGTAGCCGCACTTCTGCCACAATTATTTTAGCATCTGTGAGGATTTCTGGTCATTAAGCCACACATGAGAGACTCCTGCATAGTTGCTAATGGAATCATTCCCATGTGGGGCCCTTCTAACATTGCAGGAAACTTGTCATCTCCAAATATTCGCTGAACTATGTTTGCAAAAAGAAGCGGTGGTTAATTTACCACTTTTTCACTAAATCCGTTCCCTGTTAAATCCATTTTGGTAAAGTTGTTTTTCACACAGTAGTTGTGGAAGGACTTTAATACTTTAATCAGCTCTTCTAGTAACTTGAAATCTAGACCTTTTCTGTTTCCGGTGCATTCTGCAGCTTAGATTGCTCTGCTGTCATCCATGACTTTCTTTGTTTCCTTGTTTTTCCTTGTCAAATGAAGCCAGAGACGTTGATTTTACCTAGTTTACTAGAGGGTACTTTTTCAGATTCCAAGAGGAGGTACAAGCATTTATTTTAAGTTGCAAGTATTTAGCATAATAATTGCTTGAAAGCGTAAATTTCTGATCAGTTACCTACTCAACTCTCAATCTTTAAATGCTATTCAGTACTCAGAAATCGTTACGTATCAGTTACGAGAATCAAACAAATCATCTTCCTTTTCATATTTTGGTCCGGTTGGTTTCTGTGTAGGTATTAGAAATTATTAAGATTATCATGATCATAAGATAAACATAGGAATATATGGCAGGAGGGAGGTTTCACTATATTTTTTGTTTTGTTTCCTGTGGAATCATATATATATATATATATATATATATATATATATATATATATATATATATATATATATATATATATATATATATATATATATATATATATATATATATATATATATATATATATATATATATATATATATATATATATATATATATATATATATATATATATATATATATATATATATATATATTAGAAAAAAAAATATTTATATACTCTTCCTAGCGCAGTATTACACAATAAGGAGAAAGGATACGTTTCTAGAAGACGCATTTACGGTTATCAGTGTGTTCCATAACAAGAAAATGGGTCAGTCAGTTTTACCATCCGTAGTTCTCTTTTATAGTTGCTCGTTAAAATCACATTAAAATTATAAAAAAAAAAATAAAGTAAATCAAAATGTGTAAGGCTTGGTACTTCAGGGCGCTAAAATGTAAATTGTCCCGTCTTACGGGTGTACTAAATGTTCCCCTGGAACAAGCCCTTAAGGGCCATTTTGTTGACTATGATATTGACGATACAGAGAAAACACGAGAGTAAGAGAGAGAGAATTCAGATTCCTTCACGCGTGCAACTCGTGAATTTTTGTTTCCTTTTGCATTTGTTCAGGATTCCAAACGTTAAAGGATTTCCCTATAGGTCCCTGGGTGAAGAGGATGTATGTGATGTTACAGAATCATATTCTGTAAACGTTTAGTGTTTACAAGCTTGTAAAAAGGAAAGTTGATGACCAGGATTTCTTCAAACTACTTAAACAGAAATGAACTGCAACACCAGAGTAACTAAGTGGAAACATTTCTTGGTAGGATGTATTGTTCATAATCTATTGTGTCAGATATTAGTGATTTTACTTCTTTTTCTCACTTTAACAAGCAAATTTAATTCAGTCATGCCTCCTCCACGTACGGACAGTCTATCCATCCTCATTATGAGACAAACTTATAAACAGCAGTCTGAAGATGGCAACTAAGAATGAACCAAACTGATCAGAGCCAAATGGAACTGGCTGAACAATTGATGATGGTCACTGAACAGCAAAACCAATCCAGAGGACCTGTTATGCTTAACCTATGACTTGTAAAATGTCTGATTACCTGCACGCTTTCTGATCACACATGCCTTGCCAACAAACACAACTGATAGAATAGCCTCTTTCTAATAGACTCAGAAAATGATGATGAACAAGAATGATTCCTCAACAGAGATGAAATGATGAAAATGACAAATGAAATTTCATCTCCAAAAAATTACAACTGATAATTGTGATATTTACTTCTGAGAAAACATGATTGATTATTGCAGCGATTGTTATGGTGATGATTATGTGATAATGAAGATGATGAATGACTGTATCAACACAGGTTTACAAAAACTTGTTTCAGTTCTGATGTGTGTAAGAACTGTGTAATGCTGATGTTAACTGTGTATATCTCAATGAGGACAGTAACAAAACAAATTTTGCAGTTTTTTGCATCTCGCCATATGGTTACTTTGTATTACAGCTGCTGACTACAACTAAGCTACCATTTTGAAGTCTCTGTTATCTCAAAATTGTTATCTAGAGACGATAGCCACTTCAAAATAACACACTAGATGTATCATCAAAAGTGGAAGCTGTCCCTAAAAATCTTGCCTGCGTCCATTGAGTAACAAAGACATTTCATGTCAGTTAGTCTCTCTCTCTCTCTCTCTCTCTCTCTCTCTCTCTCTCTCTCTCTCTCTCTCTCTCTCTCTCTCTCTCTCTCTCTCTCTCGTTTAAAATAAGCTGACAACATACCATTGTAAAATCCTATTTCAGGTGATAATCTTCGAGAAATCTTTCCAAGAATTACGGAATAAAACACAAAAACACTTAATTGATAATAAATTGATTATGACGACTATCAATATCAAGACCAGTAGCGAGGCCGTTCGTTTCCTTTGTTTATATTTCCCAAGTAATGTTGATTTGATATTTGTGTGGCAATCACTCTCTCTACATCTAAACCCAGTTATAGATATAACCCAGAACCCATTGTTCTAGAATAGTATTTCCTTTTGCTATTTCATTCAATTAATCCTCCGCCTACATTCATCACGTTTGTCGCAGTGGTACAAAATTCCATGCTTTGGTAATAATTATCAAATAAACCAATATCATAACAATTGATTTTGTCTGGTGCATAGCTAGATATACAAACAAAGAGAGAGAGAGAGAGAGAGAGAGAGAGAGAGAGAGAGAGAGAGAGAGAGAGAGAGCAATAAGATATGGTTCGTTTACATAAGCCAACTTTGTCGGAATTCCCAAGGAAAAGAAACTCTTATTCTTATTAATGAAATAAACAATATCATAACAATTGATTTTGTCTCGTGAATACCCAGATATGTAAACAAGAGAGAGAGAGAGAGAGAGAGAGAGAGAGAGAGAGAGAGAGAGAGAGAGAGAGAGAATAAAATATGGTTCGTTTACATAATCCAACTTTGCCGGAATGCTCAAGAAAAAAGAAAAGAAACCTCGTGTTCTTAATAAATTTTTCAAGCATAAAAAAGAAAATAACAAAGCTGTCGCTATCCACATTTTCCTCTCCTATAATCGCTATAGTTTCGGCGTTTGAATGCACACTCATTTTTACATTACAATTTTAAGACAGACCTTTCAGTTTACTCTACTTATTCTAAAACAGAAATATTGGAAGCACAAGATTTCCACGCGTTGGTGTTATTCTTGCAACTCTTTCTGCTATCTCAATTACACATTAGAGACCTGAACTGCGATATGCAAATAAAAGTAAACATAAGGTTCTCAGCTTTGAAAATGGACGATTGTGTTATTATAGTTATTTTCTCCTTATTTCATTTCATTTTAATAGGAATGTAACGTTAGAATCTTTTTGATATCTATATTAATTCACTTTAAAATGAAATTTCTAATATAAGATACGGTCGCGAGCTTGGAATTACTTCTGCTAATAATATAGCATATGCTGATAATTTTTCTGTTATGTTCATATGCTTTCAGTTGATTGATTAGTAGCTGATTTAAGGTTGTTGTTCAACACTGAGAAAACAATATGCTTAGTGTTGACTTCCCGTAAAAAAAAAAAAAAATATCTCTGTGAATCCTTTCATACTTGAGGATCTGTTTTAGTGTACATTTTTTATAATGCAATATTATGCACCACTGATACGAAATAAATCTTACTAGTCCTGTTAATACAGCTTTTGCTATCTATTATCTATCTATCTATCTATCTATCTATCTATCTATCTATCTATCTATCTATCTATCTATTTGCATGAAAATACATTTACATCAATAACTATAAGCTTTTTTCATTACAATTTGAGAAAAGACTAAATTTTAGCTCCTACAGATATGAATAAAACCCCTGCCGAAATAAATGACTGTCAGTCCTTGTTCATCTTTACGCGAAGATTAGAAAGTAGCCGCTAAGTAAAAATAAAGAAAATCTTCCCTTAAGAAGTTTCATTTTAGGCTGAAAGTTTTCATGATAGGAGAGTTAGCAACAATGGCAATATATTTCAGGAGGCTATTGCGATGAAATGCTGGGTACGTAATAATAATAATAATAATAATAATAATAATAATAATAATAATAATAATAATAATAATAATAATAATAATAATAATAATAATAATGTAAGCCTTAAAAATAACTCAAAGAAAACAACACAAGAATCGGAATACCCACCAAAATAGGTAAAAGAATACTCATTAATGCTAGTATCCTCAAGTTATATATTAGAGCCAAACAGCAAATCAAGAATCAGTAAAGCAATAGCCACATTTTATCTCTCTCTGAACAAAAAACAAAAGAAAAAAAATCCAAAGACTACAATAATTGTAGGATATGTTCTGCCAAACAATAAAAAAATTGTTATGAAGATAACAAGAGTAAATCTAATATGTAAATTAGTTATTTACTTTCTTGAAATAGAGTAATATTTATAAAGAGTGCTCTTGGATTTACTTTTCTGAGAAAAATAATGGCATTTGAATGCAACTCTCCGAAGCCTGAAGAGATTTATCATTACAATCTTTGTTGCTAAATTACATACCATGATATCAAACTCATTTGTGGAATAAAATTAAATTTTCATGTATAAAAGTTTCAAGTTAAAACGAAAATCTATATTATTCACCAAAGTTTTCAAAGATTCAGTCCATAACAAAAGGGAACTAGCTTGTTGAGACTTGTTGACGATTCTTTACGAAAATGGCAACACTTTCTAAAACCCTCATAAGGATTATTCATGCTGAGATTGTCTTCATTTGACGACGTCGACATGATAATGTTTTTGAAAGAGCTACGTAGAAGTTACTCATTACTTTGTCCGTTACCAAGGCTTAAGCTGGATGGGTCAAATGTGATCCAAATGCATTGCTGTAATTTATTACCTTGAAAAAATTATAATTCGTTGAAAAATTAAAAAGAATTATATGTGCGTTTTAATGAGCTGAAATACAAGAATGAGAAATATAAAATGAACGAGAAAAGATTACGAAAAACAAGCGTAATTGAGGAGGGAGAAGCAATATTCCGAAACAGCAAAACTTCATTAGCTCTCTGAAGAAACACCTTAATAATTAAGACCATTTGGTAAACAGTAAAACTTTAGTAGGCCTAAGCAAATATAATCATAGTCTCATAAATGTGTTAATCTGTTTTACTTCATGTATAATTCATCTCGTCCTGCGTTCACTCTCAGATCAAAAAAGGCAAAATAAAAACCTGTAAATAATTTATCTTAACTTAGCTATGTGAACATTTGTAAGAAAGTATGTCAAAGTTACATATTCGCTACATAATTTTGAACGTGTCCAGTTCATCAGTATGTTAAGAAAACTGGAATACACAGAGGTAGCCGCTTCTATGGATTCCCCGTATAAAAGGTAAACTAATTAAGTAAATAATTTATAGGGGTTAACAGATTCTTGTCTCTAGCATGATTCCGTGATATTTTTGTCAAGATAAAATCAAGCCCCAATTCTCGGTGTTGGAGAGAGAGATGCGAGATTAATGTTTGATTTCATATCTGATGCAGTGATATATCCACATTCACTTATGTTAACATATCAGTTAAGCGTTTTCTTATATATAAACAAGTTTATTTACATATAAAATGTTAAATTACCAAAAGTGAGAAGAGTAAACAGAAATTCAGAAAAATATATTGGATTGACCATCATAAGAAAATGCCAAAATTAAAATAATCTTAACTCTGCCACGTGACATATGACATTTCACGACCCAATCTTCCACTACTGACGAAATTTTCAGTCCATTTAACAAATCTTTAGCCTCATGGGTACAGCTCTTATCGCATTGATCATACGATATCTGGCTTGCAGGGACAAACACTGGTGCAGAATAAGCAAAATATTCATGAGCAGTGTATTTTTTTAGGTTCTCTTGCTCACGCTGCAGTGCAAGTCATTAGTTCAAATCTTTTGTGGAACATACACATAAACGGATAAAAATCCACGCGCGTCGGAATGATGTGTCTCTAAGTTTGACGATCATATTTTGTGTTTATTCCGTGGGTCTTCCTTGCGCTAGCTCTAGGGATTAGGATCACAACAGTTCTTCTTTATAAAAGTTGACTTAATAATTCAGGTCTCACAAAGGTCAGCTATCCTGACCAGTTGATTTTATTCAGTCCATGTCTAGAAGTTGACGATTTCTTATGTTTTATTCACTTCATGTCAAACGATTCATGAAACGCCAACAACATATCGAGGTGACGATAAAAAAATAATCTTTGGCACTTTACTATAATTTATATTTTGTCTTGCGGATCATTTATTACCGTGACCTACTGAGCCTGAGTATTGAATCATGTCTTACAAAATGATGGACCATTTTCAATTAATTCATATTAATACATTTTTAACACTTACCATAGACCTTAGGCAAAGCTGTGTCTCTCATAAATCCGCGAGACTATATGCATTATGAGAATTCTCATGGGTTTGTATGTCTTTAAAAGTGAGCAAATGTTTATTAATTAATATGTATCTATGAACATACATATTTGATGTCTTCAATCTGACTTGCAAAAATCTGTACATTTCGGAAATTTCTACGCGAGAAATTTAATAGAAAATGCAAAATGTTTTAGTGATAGTTAAACCACCTGATTTCATAATTCAGGGAAAGTGAAGAAGTATGCTTTTAGCATTAGCGTGTGATAGCTCATTTGTTCCGTGGACATATCGAACATAAATTGAAACGAGAGCATGCTCGGAAATTACGAAATTTGTAAGTAAATTAAATAACTCAGAGCAATTTTTTTAATCAAACCTCGCCCATACCCTGAATTCTTAAACATCTGCTTCAAAACATGAAATTTACATAATTGTAGACTCATTTTCCATGACAACTCATTTGACAGAAATAGCAAATTATCAAAATCAGGTCACGAAAAATTAATTTTCTATGTATTAGGCTGAATCTTCATTTCTTATAAACGTATATTTTCCAAGCTTCATCGCTTAATATTAGGAAATCTAGTATTATTGAAATTGTTCAGGTACCATTTACCTCTAGCCACAGTAGTTTAGAAAGTGATGAGATCCTTTCATGGCAGGAAGTTCACACCTTGAATTATCATTTTCACTGCACCAAATGATGTAAAATGTACAGCATAGTATTACGTTTGAAATTTTGGCCTCGAAGTACAAAAATTATTGACGGAATACAAGGAAATTTGTCTCCACAAATAAAGTTTAAGATTGTTTATGCTAATAGATTCACAACAGCTTCTTACTTAAGAAAGAATCTCCACCGTATAGTTTTCATCATTTTCATCACGCTGGAAGAGGCGCAATGCAGCGGCCCGAAAGCTGTGTACCGCTTGTAAACATACGCAGCTTTTTAGAACGTGGTTTTCTCTTTTCAAAGTGAAAGAATATGTATTATTTTAGCTTTCTGTAAAAGAAAACTATTGTGCCGGCTTTGTCTGTCCGTCTGCACTTTATACTGTCCTCACTTTTTTCCTGTCCACACTTTTTTCTGTCCGCACTTTTTTTGTCCGCCCTCAGATCTTAAAAACTACTGAGGCTAGAGGGCTGCAACTTGGTATGTTGATCATCCACCTACCAGTCATCAAACATACCAAATTGCAGCCCTATAGCCTTAGTGTTTTTTTTTTTTTTTTAAGTTAAAGTTAGCCATAATCGTGCTTCTGACAACGCTATAGGATATGCCACCACCGGGCCGTGGTTAAAGTTTCATGGGCAGCGGCTCATACAGCATTATACTGAGACCACCGGAAGATAGATCTATTTTCGGTGGCCTTGATTATACGCAGTAGCGGCTGTACAGAAAACTCGATTGCTCCAAAGAAACTTCAGCGCATTTTTTCTTGCTTATTGTAACTATTCCGATATCTTCCTCTCTATTTAGCTCATTTTACAATATCTTTTATTATCCATAACCTTCCGAAATTAGGAAGTTTTCAAAGTGAATTTGATGTCCTTTATTTCCTTAAATATAAAACAGGTAAAAAATACGCCGGAGAAACGAGTTTTCTGTACAGCGTATAATCAATGCCATCGCAAATAGATCTATCTTTCGGTAGTCTCGGAATAATTCTGTATGAGTCGCAGGCCATGAAACTTTAACCACTGCCCGGTGGTGGCCTATCCTATATCATTGCTAGAAGCACGATTATGGCTAACTTTAACCTTGAATAAAATAAGAACTACTAAGGCTAGAGGGCTGCAATTTGGTATGTTTGATGAATGGAGTGTGGATGATCAATATATCAATTTGCAGACATCTAGCCTCAGTAGTTTTTGATATCAGAGGGCGGACAGAAAAAGTGTGGACGGACAGACAAAACCGGCACAATAGTTTTCTTTTAAAGAAAACTAAAAAATAAATATTGTTCATTAAAGTTTAAATTTAGAGAATTATTGTAATCTCGGCAAACATGCTCTATTTTACTTATTCCAAATCGTTCAACTTCCTCCTCTTCCTCTTTATGCGCCTGTTCGTATCCTTGGGACAAACAGGAATATAATAAATTTAGGAAAGGAAGGGATAAATACTTCATGAAGCGCAACATTAACCTAAAAAGTTCAAGACATCACGTGTAATTATATTTCGTGATTATTACGCTCCAGAGCGCTTCCAAGAATTCCTTATCGAGAATGATGAGCTTTTCCTTAGCGGACTCATGTTGGTTGTATTTTATTACTTCTTCAGTAGAGATTCGTCGTCGTCGCTCCATTCATGGGACGGAAACAGCTGGACTGAGTTACTATAATGTAAGGAATTAGCCCAAGGTTTAGAAAGGACAAGAGGGAGAGAGCAAGGAGGAAGAGGAGGAGGTGGAGAGCAGGGGTGTGTTTAGGTTTTTAGCAGGGGTTTAAGAGGGTGTGTTTAGTGTTTAGGTTTAGTTTAGTGGGGTGTTTGTTTTAGTTTAGTAGGGTGTGTTTAGGTTTAGTGGGGATGTGTTTAGGTTTAACAGGGTGTGTTTAGGTTTAGTGGGGTGTGTGTTTAGGTTTAGTGGGGATGTGTTTAGGTTTAGGAGGGGTGGGGTGTTTAGGTTTAGTAGGAGTTGTGTTTAGGTTTATTGGGGGATGTGTTTAGGTTTAGCAGGGGGGTTGTTTAGGTTTAGAGGGATGTGTGTTAAGGCTTTGAGGAAATGTGTTTAGCTTTAGCAGGGTGTATGTTTAGGTTTAGCAGGGGTGTGTTTAGGTTTAGTAAGAGCTGTTTAGATTTAGAGGGGATGTATTTAGGTTTAGCAGGGGGCGAGTTTAGGTTTAGTTGGGGGAGCGTACTTAGTTTTAGTGGGGATGTGTTTAGGGTTAGCAGAGTGAGAGTTGAGGTTCAGTAAGGGGTGTGTTTATGATTAGTAGAGGGTGCGTTTAGGTTTAGTGGGGAAGTGTTTATGTTTAGCAGGGGGTATGTTTAGATTTAGTGTGGTGTCTGTTTAGGTTTAGTGGAGATGTGTTTAGGTTTAGCAGGGTGTGTGTTTAGGTTTAGAAGGTGGTGTGATTAGGTTCAGTGGGAATATGTTTAGGTTTAATGCAGGTATGTTTAGGTTTAGTGGGGTGTTTCAGTTAGTGAGAAGTGTGTTTAGGTTTAGTGGGGATGAGTTTAGGTTTAGTAGGATGTGTGTTTAGGTTTAATGGGGTGTGTATTTAGGCTTATAGGGGGATGTGTTTAGGTTTATGAGGGTGTGTGCTTATGTTTAGCAGGGGGTGTGTTTAGGTTTAGTAGGGGTGTGTTCAGGTTTAGTTGGTATATGTTTAGGTTTAGCAGGGGTGTGTTTAGTTTTAGTGGCAGTGGGTTTAGTGTTAATTGGGATGCATTTAGTGGTATGGTTAGGTTTAGTAGGGAGGGGGGTTTATAGGTTTATTGGGTGTGTGCTTAGGTTGAATGCTATTGTGTTTAGGTTTGGCAGGGGTGAGTTTAGGTTTAGTTGGGGTGTGTGTTAAGGTTTAGTGGGGATGTGTTGAGGTTTAGCAGGGGTGTGTTTAGGTTTACCAGGGGTGTGTTTAGGGTTAGTGGAGGTGTGTTTAGGTTCAGGGAGATGTGTTTAGGTTTAGCATTAGGTGTGCTTAGGGTTAGTGGGGTGTGTGTTTAGGTTTAGTGGGGATTTGTTTAGGATTAGTGGGGGTGTGTTTAGGTTTGTTTAGGTTTTGTTTAGGTTTATAGGGGGTGCTTTTGTTTAGCAGGGTGTGTTTTGGTTTAGTAGGGGTGTGTTTAGGTTTAGATGGGATGTGATTGTTCATTGGGAATGTTAGGTTTAATGCAGTGTGTTTAGGTTTATAGGGATTTTTTAGGTTTAGTGGTGTGTGTGTTTAGGCTTAGGGGTGTGTTTAGGTTTAGATTTTTGGGTTTTGTGTGTTTAGGTTTAGTGGGGATGTGTTTAGGGGGTTTAGCAAGGGGTGTGTTTAGGTTTGTTTACATTTAGCAGTTTAGTATGTTTAGGTTTATATAGGTATGTGTTTAGGTTTTGTGTTTAGGTTTAGTGGGAATGTGTTTAGGTTTAGCAGGGGGTGTGTTTAAGGTGTGTGTTTAGGTTTAGCAGGTGTGGGGGTGTTTTATGTTTAGGTTTAGTAGGGGTGTGTTTAGGTTTATCAGGGTGTGTGTTTAGTGTTTAGGTTTAGTGGGGTGTGTGTTTAGGTTTAGTTGGGGATATGGTTTAGGTTTAGTGGGGTGTGTTTAGGTTTACCAGGGGTGTGAGTTTTAGTGGGTGTGTTTAGTTTAGTGTGTGTTTAGGTTTAGGGGGTGTATGTTTAGGTTTAGTGGGGATGTGTTTAGGTTTAGAGGGGTGTGTTTAGATTTAAGGGTGTATGTTTAGGTTTTATAGTTATGTTTTTAGGTTTAGCAGGGGTGTGTTTAGGTTAAGTGGGGATGTGTTGAGGTTTCGTTGGGATGTGTTTAGGTTTAGCAAGGAATGATTTTAGGTTTAGCAAGGTGTGTGTTTAGGTTTACCAGGGGTATGTTTAAGTTTAATGGGGTGTTTAGGTTTAGTTGGGATGTGTTTATGTTTAACAGGGGGTGTGCTTTAGTTTAGTGGGGTGTGTTTAGGTTTTAGTGGGTGTGTGGGTTTACACTTAGTGTGGGTGTGTTTAGTTTAGTGGGGTTGTGTTCAGTTTTGTGGGGTGTAAAGTGAGTATGTGTTTAGGGAAGTTACCACAGTAATACATGGATAAAAGGGACAGTCAGGAAAGTAATACATGGATAAATGGGACATTCACCACAGTAATACCTGGATAAAAGGAATAGTCACCTTAGTAATATCTTGGGGATAGTCGCCACAGTAATGTCTGGATAAAATGAACAGTCACCACAGTAATTCCTGGATAAAAGCAACAGCCACCACAGTAATACCTGGATAAAAGGAACTAACTGCTCAGTAATACCTGGATAAATGGGACATTCACCACAGTAATGCCTGGATAAAAGGGACAGGCAACACAGTAATGCCTGCATGAATGGGACAGTCACTAAAGTAATGTATGGATAAAATGGAAAGTCACCATAGTAATTCCAGGATAAAAGGGTCAGTCAACAAGTAATGGGTGGATAAAATGGACAGTCACCACAGTAATACCTGGATAAAAGAGACAGTCACGATAGTAATACCTGGATAAAAGCGACAGTCACCACAGTAATACCTGGATAAAAGAGACAGTCCCCACAGTAATACCTGGATATAAGCAACAGTCACCACAGTAATACCTGGATAAAAGAGACAGTCCCCACAGTAATACCTGGATAAAAGCGACAGTCACCATAGTAATACCTGGATAAATGGGACATTCACCGCAGTAATATATGGATAAAAGAGACAGTCAGTACAGTAATACCTGGATCAAAGGGACAGTCAAGACAGTAATACTTGGATAAATGGGACAGTCTGCACAGTAATACCTGGATAAATGTGGCAGTCACCACAGTAATACCTGGATAAATGGGACAGTCAGCATGCCTGGATAAAGTACAGTAAGTTTTCTGAGTTCTTCAGACCTGGATAAATGGGATCAGTCACCACTAAAAGTATCACACCTGGAATAAAAAAAGTGACAGTCACCCCAGAACAACGACTCTTTAGTGGCTAAATGGGACAGTCAAAACAGTAATACCTTGCCATGTAAAAACAGCAGTAGTCTCATAAATAATTCCGATGGTGTCCTGGGGTTTCTTCTTTCACCACAGTAAGTTCTGGATGAAAAGTGGGACTAGTCAGAAGAAGTAATCCTCCATTTGGAAAAAGTTTTGGACTGATCTTGAAGTAACTTGTTATCGCAACATTCTGGATATGTTTCAAGAGACAGTCACCACAGTGTTATCTGGATAAATGGGACAGTCAGTACAAGTGGCGGGTAATTCCAGTTACGTGAATAAAGGGACAGTCAGCACAATGGAAAATGTAAAACAAGTTTTTGAGTTCTTTATTGAAGTTTTCAAGAGACTGGTACATAATAGAAGGACTTTTGTGATACATATATATCTATTCACAAACGTATAATGATATAAACAATTAAAATGTTGTTTAACATCACATTTTCACAAGTGGAATAAACACTATTCGTAAATCAAGAAAGAATTTTTGGTTATTTCTTGATAAAGATAAAAGTATATCTTTTATTTGTACCTGTTCATTCAAATACTACATTCTAGTTTTAAAAGAAATGTAGTTTTTATTCCTTCATTTTTCTCTTTGTCTAAATTCTTCTACATATTACACTAGAATAGTCATTTCATCTTTATCTTGTTGCATGATTTTGCTTCATAAAAAAAAACTATTTGTATACCTATTCAGTGCCAGCTATCCAGTGCTTTCTAAAGGTCACATATTCTTTTTTTACCACCACACTTCATAGTTGCAATTTCTACCAAACTTTTGCCATGCTATCTTCCTCTCTTCCATTCCGTACACACAACCAAACCACCACAAAATAGTGATTCCTCCATTCAACTGAGATAATTATTTGACTGCTTATTCTCACGCTTTAAACATTTCTTGTTCAACTTTTTCTCTTATATTTGAGTTCTCCATACACGCTTCAGTTCTGTAAAGGAGACTTGGATAATCACTCCCTTTATGTGTTCTTATTTTCTCTCTCTTGTTTCTCCTCCTCACAACCTCCCGGCATCTGTGAAACCAACTCTCTTTTTCCTGGGAAGTTTTTGAATATTGCAGTTCAACTGGAATAAAAATAGTCAATTGAATCAATAAAATGCGCACCAGCAGAAAATTTTTTTGATGAACTCTAAGACATTTGATCTCGGTAAAATGATAAATTTTACTAAATAAAATTCGACGGCCTCCCAGCATCAGGTATTTTTTTTCTAAAATACCTGATTGAATGATCCTATTCTTCATCAACATTTACATTCACTGCTCCATCTTCTTAGTCCCCAATTATCTTTGGATTTTACAGGAATTTTCTGTAAAACCAACTCTTTTTCCTGAGAAGGTTTTAAATATTGCAACTCACCTAGAATAGAAAAATAGTCACTTGAGTAAATAAAAACGTAATATCAGAAAAAATTTGAGATGAACTATAAGATTTTTTTTATTTTTAAGAAAATTCTTTTTAAAATAAAACTATCATTGTTTATCTAATGCTTGAGAAAGAAATTGTAAATTTTACTAAATGAAATGTGACAAAGCTTTGATCCGGTTCTCGATTATAAAACCTTTGCGATTATCTTATAAGTTTAAATAAAACTTAAATAATCATATGACCTTCATATTATATCTCCCTGCATTTTCCTTTCATATTTCTATAGCTATATCTTTTACTTTCTTTTTTAACTCTGACCTTCTATGAACGGGCAAAACTGGAAAGACTGAGTATTTTCATCTACCTTTCTAGGGGAAGAGTGTTTGGAAGATGCTATTTCTGAAGGATTTTAACTTCTGTCTCTCTCTCTCTCTCTCTCTCTCTCTCTCTCTCTCTCTCTCTCTCTCTCTCTACTTGGTAGCATTATAAAATCATGAAACTAATAAAGCTTTCCTCTGTTTTTTAGAGAACGATTATCTTTATTTTTTTCCATTCAATAACTGAGATAGGAAGATGCAAGATTTTTGTTTAAATCTTGAAATACTGTTTTTTTATTACCTTTCCTTGTTATATCTCTTAAATTACCAAACAGAGAGAGAGAGAGAGAGAGAGAGAGAGAGAGAGAGAGAGAGAGAGAGAGAGAGAGAGAGAGAGAGAGAGTCAGCAGTATAGGCAATGCAACGCAGAAATAGTCCCTTCCTAACTTTCCTCTTCAATTATACCAATTGGTGAAGTTTTAGGTTCTTCCCAAGTTAAGTGAAGACAATGATTTCCCAAAACTTACATCGCTGAGGTTTCTTCCTCCAGAAGTAAAAGAAAATCGTGTTTTTCTGTGATTGGTGTTATTAGCACACATTCATTAACAATTTTCGTTCTTATACATTAACCCCTTCTTCTTTTATTTTTTAATCAATAGTCATAATTATAATTGGAAAAAAGCAAATACCATTCCTCATTTTATCTTTTAAAGTTTAATAATGCGTATATTTATGTGCACATTTATTCCTTTATAATGTTGTTTGTATTTGATGGCTGCCATTCTTTTTTCATCTTATCTATATTTTTTTTTTTTTCTTTTAACGGGATTATTTATTATGTTAATTAATACAACGCTTATATACTTCCTTAAATATTTAATTGCCGTCACTGGATATTTAATAATCCATTACAATAGTTTTTACTGTGGTTGCTGTTATAATTACCAGCTTTTGTTTACAGAGGAACCCAAGAACAATAAACATCATAAAGTAATGGAGAGTTTTGTATCAAGACAATGTCTGTTTTATTGCCTGAAATTTATTTCAAAATGTGGGAAAAGTAAAGTTGAAAAAAAGTTTTTTTAAGCTTTAAGCAACTGAAGTATATAAACCTCTCTCCATATGCATTAATAAGATTATTAATTTATTAATTTCTCATTACTATATAAAACTAGTAATCTATGCTGAGAAGGTTGTCGTTAGTTTCTTTTAGCAGATGTAAGATGAAGGGAGTTCGAGCAGAAAATCAAGAATTTGACTTACCCAAATGAGGATTAACCTAACCTAACCTAAGATTCTAAAAGGAAGACATTCCCCATAACTCTTGCTATTTAATGATATCCAAATTAACTAGCAGCAGCTTAAACAAGTAAAAAATGCGTCGATGTGTCTTCGGCGCAATCGAGTTTTCTGTACAGTGTATAATCAAGGCCAGCGAAAATAGATCTATCTTTTTGTGGTCTCGGTATAATGCTGTATAAACCGCGGCCTATGAAACTTTAACCACGGCCAGGTGGTGGCCTATATCGTTGCCAGGCGCACGATTATGGCAAATCTTTAACCTTAAATAAAATAAAAACTACTGAGGCTAGAGGGTTGTGATTGGATTTGGATGATCAACATTTGCAGCTCTCTAGCCTCAGTAGTTTTTAAGATCTGAGGGCGGAGAGAAAAATTGCGAACAGAAAAATTGTGAATGGGCAGTCAGAGCCATCTCAATAGTTTTCTTTTGCAGAAAACTAAAAATGTGAAGACAGTCATCAGTCATTTGGAATGTCGTACTCAGGTATGTTCACATCGAATATAATAAATTATGGAATCTATCTGATGTAATATTTTTACTTATTCTTTGAGTTTCATTTATTAAAAAGTTTTTTTTGTGCATGACAATAGAAATTTACTTCAGGAATCTGGTACAGACCATTTTTATCACTGTGGTATAAAAAAAACCTTTGGCTTCTTTCAATCCTTCTATGTAAAATTACGTGTCTGATAATTAAAGCATGTAGATTCATAATTCTCTTTTTAAAAACTTATTTATCCGGACAACTCTTCCAAATTTTTTTCTCTAACCCGGCTTCCATAACACTTATTTCCCATACCTCTAAATATCTCAGCCGAGGTCTTCTTCCATTTTTATAGATCTAAATAGACGGTGGCCGGTAATAAAGTCACAGGGGAAAAAGTAAGAGAAAAGTCACAATTTTGCCTAGGAAAAAGTCACAGGAAAAAAGTCACATTAGTTTATGGCGGCCGGTAATAAAGTCACAGAGAAAAATTCACAATATTTCTTGGGGGTCATTATCTTTATGATATTTACAGTCTTTTGTTTATGATTTTACGGTAATCCCCGACGGCCTTTTACTAAACATGCCGCAAAGGTGGATGCATACCGGATTAAAGCCCTTGGGGGTCACTATCTAGGAAAAGTTAATGTGACTTTTTTCTGTAACTTTTTTTCTGTGACTTTTATTTACCTGGATTCAAATAGAAAGCCTACAGCTCTTCTCTCACACAAACGATATATTGCCAAACAACTACATGTGTCAGGAAAGGCTTCCGCCTCCGCGTTGATGAAACACGTAATTTGGAAACTTGTAGGAGAGGAACTCTGTACGAGTTGTGCAACTCATTCTGTTTGATTGATTGTTAATGCAAAGTTGATGATGTTAGAGTTGGAGTTATTGAAAGACGAAATATTGTTCACTTTCATGATATTGTTAATGAAATCTAAAATTACATTATAAGAGCGTTCTATAATTATCCTAAGCAAATTAATTTTCTTGCATTTGCCAAAAGGTTCGCACAAAAATACACCGCACTGATATTTAATTATGGTTAAAAGCAGTATGATTTAAATCAATCATTCTTTTTGTGCAAGTGATATTGCCATATCTCAAATCTTTGTGGATATCGACGTAATCCGTGCTTTTCATCTGCTGTACAAAATTGTGTGTAAAGGAAAATGATAAGTTTAACATTTCAGACCATCTTAGGAAGACATCGTGCTTATTTCTATACGACTGTTTCAAAAAATGAACTTCCTTTCTCACCTTAGCTGCCACTTGATTTCATGTTAGTGCACGACAATCTCCTACATCAGTAAAAGATGTCATTTATTGCTATATTATTCATGTTACATAATTCTTTTTATTATATTGATAACGATGTTGCTTCTAGTTATATTTTTGTTTTGTTCTATATCAGTGGGGCACTATAAAAAGTACTGGTTAAATTTTTCTCTTTTAATCTCTCTCACCGCTATTTGGCTGATATAGTGTCACTATATCATTTGAATTAATTATCGTTATGCTTATGCGAGTAATACCTTTTTAAACGACTGTATGGATGTTCACATAACCTATAATTGACAATGATGTTCTGTCATGACATGTTATCAAGTTAGAATTTTGGAATATGTGCCCCATATGGAAATGTGACACGTAATCAGCTAAATGATACTCAGCCAAATAGTATAATGGGCACAAACTATCAACGTGGATATGATTGAAATACATTTGAAGGATGCAACTGTGTATTTCTGTGCCGTTAAGCAAATAGAGAATTTAATAGAAAGCCCTTTTCCCTTCGGTAAAATAACATTACAGATGAGAATATGTTAAAAACATATCTTAAAAGAATGATTTGAATATCTCTGTTTGTACCATGAATACAGTTAAAATAGGTTCAACCCCAAAGTTAAGTGTTGGAAAAAGGTAAATAAACTGCAATTTATTTGATTAATCAATCAGTTGTTTATGAAAGTGTTTTAGAAATAAAAACGATTCTTTTTTTAGATGAAATCTGGTTTTATTGTATTAGTATCCTGGTCAGAATAAACGATAAACTTATTTCCTAGATCTCTGGAGCTGCGTCTCGTGGTATCAGTATTCTTGTCAAACGAAAGTGTCCTGTTAGATCGAGAGCTGTTTGAGCCATAAGATGTGGAGTTAAACATATACTCACTGAAATGTCAACAAACAAAACAAGATAAAGATGCATAGAGAGAGAGAGAGAGAGAGAGAGAGAGAGAGAGAGAGGCAAACATGATAAAAGCTAGAAAAGTAGCCAGCTGGATCAGTAGATAGAAAGACGAATATGTGTCGGGGGAAGACTGTCTTATTCAGTGCCTATTTCATAACCCCTGAATCTCTTCCTTCTTTCCGTGCAACAACGCTTTACTCTTATCAGATAAAGTAAGAGGAAACTAAAACTATATTTACGATTATAGTGGGAAAATACAGTAGTCCACTGAGGTAGCTTAAAATGTATTCTTATAAGACCATGACGTGTCTTTATTCTTGTTCTTTAATGAATGAACCTTGTTTTAAACTGTAAATGAAAGGCATCCAAGCAGAAAGATAACTGTGTAATTTCTCTTCTTTTTTAATGTGAAATTTCTTCAAGCATTATTAAAAGCAGTCATGGTTTTCTATTAAGCTTTTACTTGAGTTTTTCTTTACAGACTCATGTATTATCCTTAATTCCTTAATCTTTTTGACTAAGGTAATTTTTTAAATATAAATCATACACACACACACACACACATACACATACATATATATATATATATATATATATATATATATATATATAAAATATATATATATATATATATATATATATATATATATATATATATATATATATATATATATATATATATATATATATATATATATATATAACAGATATATAGTATATATATGATATATATATATATATATATTTATATTTATATAAATAAACAATTTGAGTTCAGTTGCTGAGTTTCTTTCAGTTGAAACAATTTGACCAGTTGATTAGATTCCTCTGGATTAATCAACTGTGGTTGGTCCAAATAGGGTAGAGAAGTGTATGTTCTTTGCTATTTCAAAAAGAAAAAAGTTTCCAGGTTGAAGTTACTAAGTCTTTTTTTTAAAAGCTCTTATTCTAAATTATAATTCTGCAATAAAGGACTCTGAAGAATATGAGATACGTTCACAGTACATCAATAAATTGCTGTTGCTTTTATAACTGTTTAAATTCAAGTTTCAGTTACTAAGTTGTGGATATACACCGTCATAACTTATAGCAACTGAAGAGTTACATTTGCCTTGCATATCTATATATAAATATATTTATATATATTATATATATATATATATATATATATATATATATATATATATATATATATATATATATATATATATATATATAATATATATATATATATATATATATATATATATATATATATATATATATATATATATATATATATATATAAATATATATATATATATATATATATATATATATATATATATATAATATCAGTTAAAAGTCTTTAAACAGAAATTACTATGGGCTTATATTTGATTTATATACATAGGCACTGATCTCCTGTTTAAAAGGCCAACAGCCAGTGGGTACAGGTCCCAATGCCTATGACATGTGGCCAGTGTGTCGCTAGGCCCACTTTTTAACTTCCCAGCCTGAGGGTTGGTATCTATTCTCCTTCTGAACATCTCAGATTTTTTTCGGGCCGCTAGGTTGACGGGCTGCCGGGTTTTTGCAGCGGCGCAATCCGAGCCATCAGTGAGCAGCGGGATTGGAACCCCGGTCTTCTAGGCTGGTAGCCGAGAATCATACCACTGTGCCACCACACACACACATATATATATATATATATATATATATATATATATATATATATATATATATATATATATATATATATATATATATATATATATATATATATATATATATATATATATATATATATATATATATATATATATATATATATATATATATATATATATATATATATATATATATATATATATATATATATATATATATATATATATATATATATATATGATTATATATATATATATATATATATATATATATATATATATATATATTTAAATATATATTTATATATATATATATATATATATGTTATAATACTTTATATATGTATATATATATATATATATATAATAACCATATCCTTCTTTAAATATGTAGGATCGTTTTTGGTTAATAAATGATATGTTGAATTTCTCAATATATAATTTTTTAAAAAATGCACTCAGCTATTAAAATGTATTTTTAATTAGGTGACCAGAAAGTGTTAATTTTCAACAATAACACACTCCATAAGGCTACCATAATACTACGGTCATTATGTTCATGATGGTTTTATGTAGGAAATCATTCTAACTTTTTTTCAAATGTGTTCAGTTTCTCATTTTAGAAATGAAAATAAACTTATTAGAAATGAAACTGACGAAATTCAAGACACAAATATTGTTCAGTGTTGTTTTAATCAAATACATTAATTGACGAGAAAATCAGATGTTTTAGAATGAACTGAACAATCGAAAACTAACGTAAGAATATCGTTCCAGAAATACTTTCAGTTCTCTTCGAAAAATAAAAGTATGAGCTGCTATGCGTTCGTATGAGACTGCATATTATGATCACCAGTTGTGTTTATACCACAGAATTACATAATCCCATATAAACATGAATATCGTTATACAGTAGACTTATATGCAAATGGTTTTGAATGGCTATACGATATTAGTATAAACAAATATTGAAGGGGCGGGGTTATTCGAAGCCATTGTCTACACTTTCACAATACCGCTACAGGGCAAACTTTCCCTCGAACAAAGGAGTGGAGGATGCAACTTCTGTAGAATTTAGAGGAAATGACAATACAGAGCAACCTGCATAAGATAATTGAGTAGATGTTTGACTTGTTTTGCAAATATGTACATAGAAAAGAGACTGGGAGTGAGCAAATATGACGAAGAAGCGAGCAGATTACTGAGGAAAAAACAAAACCATTACAAAATGTTTCATTTAAATGATCGAACGCTTGAAATCATAAGAAATACAGATATTCATAAAGCGACACACGTTGAATACATTTATGAATACACCAGTGATGATGGGAAGGTAGATAGGTAAATAGAGGGGACCTCTAATACAAATACCCAAATTCATTCAAGGCCCAAAAAACATGGCTTTTATATAAAGTCAAGAAAAGAACGAAAACAGCCAACAAATGTAACGATAACTTAATCGTAAAGAGCAATAGAAAATAAGAATATAAGATTAATAGATCGGACACAGATAATTAAAATAAAACTGTTGAACGGGAATAAAGACGAAAAGCAAAATTTGATAATGGGAGTTGACATTTTTTTTTCAAAATAAATATTTTCTGGCTGAAATGTAATCAATACTGGTTACTTAATAAAAATGTCCATTCAAAGACACACTGAAAAATGCTTCTATATGTTTCCATTCGTAGAGAAACAGTTTCATTTACAGGGAAGTTGTACCATTTGGGTCTGATACAAACAGCAGAATTGCTGTAAACTCACCTAGACATTCTTTACAATAGTATCCTAATGTTTTATTGTCATATCTCTTTGCCTATTTATTGAACAGTCGCTCTTATGAACTCATGTTTTACATTTTCCTTCTTCGTTTTAGTGTGCTGAAGAAAATTCTGTGGAACTGACTGCAGCTGGAGAGCCTTTGAATCAAGAATTGTCTGAGAGGTTTTATTCATGTTCTGATTTTCTTTGCCTTCATTTCTGTTTCTAAGACTTCAGTGCTAGGCACTTTACGCAATGAATTCTTTTTATTTATCACTCATTGTTATCGTTATGATACCGAATCATTTCCTTTACTGAGCCGTCTCTCAGATTCCGAGAAAAGCTTTTCGACTCCATAGGATCACAACCATCCTTATAAAAACCATCCTTATAAACAAAACCATCCTTATAAAAACTATCATTATAAAAAACCATCCCTATAAAAAAAATCCTTATAAAAATTCTTATAAAAAAAGGTGTCTTTACAAATTTATTACCAACACAAGAATTTGTGACAGAATAAAGGTCCAGCAGTTTTACTTGAATGGATTGCATTAAATGTTCCATGTGACTGATTCATCAATCTGTTCATCAGTGCATTAACAATAATGGTATAAATGGATTACTCAAAGAGGATTAAAGATAAACGATAACAAAACGTGCTGTATTACATTAATTAACAAACTCAGGGTAGAATTTGATTTATTCAGAGGAGCAAAAGCAAACAGCAATTAAATATTATAAAACAATTTTCGCACACTAAACGGTAAACTGAGTGAATATTACAAAAAATCTTTCAGAGTGACACTGACTTTGAAAAAGGATGACGAAAATTCCAATTCGGACTTGGAGAGTGTCAGATAATGGGAAAATCGCTGCAAAAAGATGGACCATAAAGTGTTGCATAATCTTATTCAAAAAAAAAAGGAAAAAAAGAAAAAGCACGTAAAAAAAAAGAATCTTATTCTAGAGAAGCTCCTTAACGATTAGTTTGAGAACCAAACAACTGAGTGTTAAGGTTTAGGCAATTGGTGATAATTCAAAGAATATATCAGACTGATATTCCTTCTCAGAAAATAATACAGTACAATATGATAGTTAAAAAGATAGAAAAATATCAAAAGGCATATTCCATTCTGCATTGGCTTCAAACCTATAGTAACATCAAACAAACTAAGCAAGAAAAATAGTGCAATGTTCAGCATTACACTCTGGGAAACGGCAGATTAATCACTAGCTTGAATTATATGGGAACTCATAATTTATCTCCGACCTTTTCTATGGCCGTAAAAATAATTCACAGTAATATATCTCTTTCACAGTTCGCACTTGAGTGTGTTCATTCAAAGGAATAAATTCCACTGAATTCTTCACGTTCCGTACACCAACGAATTCTTGGTCATTAGGAAATCCTTAATAAAATTCTAAAAATTCTGAAATAAAAAAATGACAAAAGGTATATTTCAAATAAAGTTAATTTATTTTGAGTATTGAGCCCAGTGAGCTTCAGAACAATTCAAGAGAAAAGGATAGCAAATGAATAATGTAGTAAGAAAATTTAAGTCCCAAATATCTATCGTGTGATAATACATGACTGATGCATCCGTGAATTTCATATAGTAGACAATAAAAAAAATTAATTTTACATTTAAAGATATGCATTCAGTCTGTTCATACATTCATACGTACAAATCACTTTGATGTTCTTTTATGCAAATACACATCTAATTTTGGGAACCTCTGGTGTACAGGATTCCGAATTCAGTGGCTTTCATGAGAATCGTTTCAGTCTACAAGAGAACGAAGAGTAATTATGTGTACAACATAAACGAGACATGAATTGGATTTGATTGACGCTCCTCAGTATAATCTCTATTTTACCGGGGAATCATTATAAATCGTGGTCAACACACTCACTAACTTCCCTCTAAATTATTAAATTTTGTCAGACAATTTATGCTCACCTATATTATACAATCTATAGTTTACTTCGTTCCTCATTGGACGGGTGGGTATCGTTCTCGGATAGCACTCTGCTGGTCCCGCGTTCGATTCTCTGACCGGCCAATGAAGAATTAGAGGAATTTATTTCTGGTGATAGAAATTAATTTCTCGTTATAATATGGTTCGGGTTCCACAATAAGCTGTAGGTCCCGTTGCTAGGTAACCAATTGGTTCTTAGCCATGTAAAATAAATCTAATCCTTCGGGCCAGCCCTCTCTAGGAGAGCTGTTAATCAGCTCAGTGGTCTGGTTAAACTAAGGTATACTCTTTATAGTTTACTTCTCCCAGTAGCCTTACAAGATAATTAGACGATTCGATTTAAATACGCTCTATAGCTTACTTGCAGTTTAAGCCTGAATTATATTCGCTGTAAAGAAAAAGACAGTTTACAAGATATAGGTCACAAAGGTCCTCCTCAGGAACAACTTCTGCAGCGGTCAGCAGTTGGGGATGTCTTCTAAAATGACAGTGGAGGAAGTTTTTTACTACTCATCACAATAAATTAGCAATGGATTGAAAAGGTAAACGCAATGAATTCCCTCTTGTTGAGTCACTTTTATAAACTCCTTACAAACCAATCTGTTTCCTTGTAAACAGCGGATCATCAGCTAATAACAGAAGAAAAATAAGGTGATATTTTTAAAGAAATAAATTAGGATGTTATATATATATATATATATATATATATATATATATATATATATATATATATATATATATATATATATATATATATATATATATATATATATATATATATATATATATATATATATATATATATATATATATATATATATATATATATATATATATATATATATATATATATATATATATATATATATATATATATTTATTTTATTTTTTTAATTATATTTATCTGTTAATCCTAGCAAGAAAATAAATTCTTAATGTATAGATTATGCAAAAGCATTCGGAGAGCACTGGGGATATACTGTACTGCAGGACACAATAAAACCACAACAGTGAAGCAGAGGTATATTACATTTAATTTGGTATTTCTATTATCTAAATGTTTTAAACGGTAAACGGGTTTTGCAATCACTTTTATGAACGTGAGTAACAGTTCCCCTTTCAGACTGTTGACATTCTAAATGCAATATGAACTTTTTTCCTGTTCTGAACCTGACTCGTTAACGTTACAGATTCTTTTCTCTTCCGCCTTGCCCCTGTTGTGTTGGTTTTGTACTTCTATTTATGCTTTTCTACTTCTGGCAATATCCTAGGCACTTTCTCAAAGAGTAGAGTCTTCAACATCCAGAGATGGCTAATGGAATGAGTCAGGCGGAGTACGTCGAGTTCAGTCACCTGCAAGCAAGTGTCTTGAGAGAGAGAGAGAGAGAGAGAGAGAGAGAGAGAGAGAGAGAGAGAGAGAGAGAGAGAGAGATTCAAAGCCCACCTACTGGACTTGGTATTTTTTCCCGTGGTCTTCTCAAGCTGTTCGTCTAGGCTTACTAACGCTGAGGCAGTTCATTGTGACAGCTGTTTCATGATGACTTCTTTACTAATTTCCTCCAAGTCTAAAAAAAAAAAAAAAACATCTCGGAATGAGAGCCTAAGGGAGGCCAAGGACCTCTTTGGTCAGGGCATCTTATGGACAGCCCACAGGAGAACCTACAGCCAAGAAAATCCGAATATCCGCTCTCTTGTTTCGTGGGTGACCGGGCTTGATGTGCGAAGGGCACGCAAATGTGCCCAATTTTTCATGGATTTTCCCTTTGCTCCTGCACGCAATTTGTAGAAAGACACAAAGGAAGAGAAGACAATCGCGTTTCTTTTCGAGGCACTTTGTGCTGGTAGATGGCAAAGGGAAAAATGGAAGTCAGATGGAGGGAGAATACAATGAGTATATCTTTTAAGCCGATCAGCAAGAGTCTCCCTTTTTTAATCCTGTGCAGGCGGCTCTGGTACAGTCATGCTCAAATCTGAGGCGACATGATTCTTTTTGCATCGTCCAAAATCTCAGACTCAACGTAACGTTGTCAATTAAGGTTAAACTTTTTCTTTTTTATTTCCAATGTCGACAAGTTTGCGAATTCACAGCTAACACTAATTTCCCTATGGTTCTATAAATATGATCCCTTTTATGCACTGGTATAGTTCGTAATCTGTGTAATTTGAACTCATTATTTTTTTCTTTTACGTTGCTTAGATCAAAGCGTAGTGTGATATGGTCGATGTTGCCGTCAACGACAGGACACTAAACATGCTCCTCGGGCTGGTCGACGTCACTACCTCTGTAGCATTATAATAGTAGACCTAATAAGCTCAACAATTATAAGAAAAATTTTAGTATAGGCATATGAATTACAAGTTTTCTTTGAATACTGAAGTTTTAGGCCGTGTTCAAGCTGCCTGTACGTTGCAAAATCATTTATAGGACTTAAAAAAAAAATCTAAGCCTTCTGAAATGTAATCTCCTGTTCTTTGAAGAATAAAAGATGATGATGATTTTAATTAAATGAAGAACATAGCTATTAATCGAAATATCTATTTGTATTAATATCAAGGCCTATGGAACACTTGTTTTTTAACTGGCATAAAATATTATTTTCTTAAAAGTCTTTCTGCTCGTTTTTGGTGTATAATTTAGTCATTCATAAGGTGACTTGAAGTGCAAGAATATGTAGCTAACCTCATATGCTTTCTGGCCAGAAATTGTTAGTATAGAGATGTGAATGATAATGTTATGTATTTATAGTAAGTAAAGAAATCTAACCCATCTAGGCCTAGGAACAAAATCTTGGCTTTAACAAAAGAATAATTGCATAGGCGAATTTTTGCTAGTAGGCCATAATTTTTGAAGTGGTTATTAAGAAATATAACTTAAATAATTTTATTTTTGTGAAAATCCAAATATTCCTCTAACAAATATAAAATAATTTTTTCAAGATAATTTGATTGTGGCTACTCACCATAGACCTAAATTCCAGCAAGAGGAATACTTTTGTATTTACTCATTTACATTTTTTCTGCACTGAGGCATAAAAACAATCAAATAGGACTATTTAAAATTTTATAGTTGCATTGGAAGCAATATTAATGTTATGAAATATTTTTTTTTTTTTTTTTATTATTCTAACACTTGATTTGAGGTTTGATGATGACTTTTTTTTGAAAGCATCGGCAATAAGTGAACGGAAGTTTTGAAAATGTTTCATAACTGTTTTTCCGAAATTTGGCTACACATGATATTTTATTAGTTTTGAAATATATGACAGATTTCACTCTTATGAAACATATTATGGCCTTATTGTATGAAATAATCGTGTTTTTGCATTAAAAAAAATAGATAAATATGGAGCATGTTAGGTTGCCAGTTGTGAATTTTGATGAAATCCTATGCAATCATGCAGTATCACTTAAGGGCATAGCTGTACAACCAAGAATATAGGGCATTTTTCTTTCTTACATGTTTCTTCTTTTATTTATTAGAGAAGGAAATCTAACTTTCCTAAATATAAAATTAATGTTTGTATGTTTGTGTGCTATAGAAATCCAAACAGCTTGACTGATCTAGACAAAATTTGGCATGTGAGCATCATTTGGCCCAACTTAGGTAATAGAGTAGGTTTCAAACACATACCCACGCCCCTGCCCCCTTGCCCCATCCACCTTCCCTATAATGTGGTAAATAAACTCTATGGGTTTATCATACCTCATTTTCGTACTCAAGACCATAAAAATGTATTATTGAAAAACTTCTTTCCTGTGATTTAATATCAAAGGTTTGTGTTAGGTTTCAAGGTTTGTGTTAAGGTTTAGTGAGGGGTGTTTAGGTTTAGTGTTTAGTTTGGGGGTGTGTGTTTAGGTTTAGTGGGGATGAGTTTATGTTTAGTGGGGTGTGTTTAGGTTTATTTATGTTTAGGATTTGAGGATGAGTTTAGGTTTAGTAGGGGCATGTGTTTAGGTTTAGGAGGGTGAGTTTAGGTTTAGTGGGGTGTGTTTAGGTTTAGTGGGGGTGTGTTTTAAAGTTGGTGGGGGTTCATTTAGGTTTAGTGAGGGTGTGTTTTTAGGTTTAGTGGGGGTGTTTAGGTTTAGTGGAGGTGTTTAGGTTTTGGGGGATGTTTATGTTTGGTGGAGGATGTGTTTAGGTTTTTAGCGTTTAGTATGGGGCATGTGTTTAGGTTTAGTGGGGTTGTGTTTTGGTTTTAGTGAGGTTTAGAGGTGTGTTTTTAGGTTTAGTGGTGGTGTGTCTTTAGGTTTAGTGGGGTTGTGTTTAGGTTTTTAAGATTAGGTTTGGGGGTGTGTGGTTTAGGTTTACTGGGGATGTGAGGTTTGGTTGGGTACATTTAGCTTTTGTGGGTTTGTGAGAGATGTTTTTAGGTTTTATTGGTGCTGTGTTTAGGTTTTAGTGGTTTAGGGTGCATTTTGCATTTAGGTTTAATGGGAGAGGTGTTTATGTTTAGTGGAGGATGTGTTTAGGTTTGGCGGGAGGGGATTTTAGGCTTAGTGGTGGAAGTGTTTAGGTATATATAGTGGAGGTGTATTTTGGTTTAGTGGGAGTTTTTTTTAGGTTTAGTTTAGGTGGGTGTGTGCATTTAGGTTTTAGTGGGTGGTGTTAGTGGGGTGTTTTTAGGTTTAGTGAGGGTGTGTTTAGGTTTAGTGGGGTGTGTATTTAGTGGGGGTGTGTTTAGGTTTGTGGGTGATATGTTTGTTTAGGTTTAGTTAGGGGTGTGTTTAGGTTTAGTGGGGTGTGCATTTAGGTTTAGTGGTGTAGTTGTGTGTTTTAGTTTAGTGGGGAGGTTTAGTTTAGGTTTAGTGGGAGGGGTGTTTAGAATTAGTGGACGTGTGTGTTTAGGTTTAGTGGGTGGGTGTGTGTATTTAGGTGTGTATTTTGGTTTTGTGGGGTGTGTTTAGGTTCAGTGGACGGTGTTTGTTTGGGTCTAGTGGTGTGTGCACTTAGGTTTAGTGAGGGATGTGTATTTAGGTTTAGTGAGGGGTGAGTATTTAGGTTTATTGTGGATGGTTGCATTTAGGTTTAGTTTTAGAGGTTGTGTTTAGGTTTTGTGGGTGTTGTGTGTTGAGGCTATGTTCATAGTAAAGAGGTATGAAGAATATTAGGACAATAGATACAATAAGACCACACAATAAAAGCAGCAACACTCTTATCATCAAAATTACATAAATTGCTTCCTAAAGCATTCTTCTTGTCTTTGCTGTAGATGCCGATTTCTAATGGAAATTGAGAAGGAAATTAAAGTAAAATAAAATTAATATAACGAATGTTATATTAATTTTGGTATTTCAATGCTGCAGTTCGTTATTTTCTTTTTGTATATGGTTATATCATGAATGAAGCTGCTTGGTTACTTTTGCAATCTCGTTAATAAACCAGATACCTAATACAATGCATTTACATAATTTAAAATGACCGTAAATGAATGGAAATTACCGAAAGGAAATGGTAAACTACCAGCTTTAAAGAGAGAATACGTCTGCAGCTAAATTTTATTTCGGTGCCCTTAACAAGAGATGGTCTGTTTTTTTTTTTTTTTTTTTTTTTAATCAACAACGCTCCTGTTTTGACCTCTTTGGTGAGACTACTGAAAGAAGCGATGCCCTCGACCATTTATACTTGCACGTACCGCAGCCATTAAGCATATTTCCATGCACCTGACCACCAGATTTTTAACTAATCAACTATTTCCTAAAATATCAGAGAAGGATGAAATATGAAATTTCACAAATATTTAACAGAAAAATTTCGATTCCATAACCAGTCTTTTTTTTAAACCGAACTAAAATTTTAGTAATGCTTTTCCATTAATGAAAATCCATAAAATAAATCGTCGTCTAAGTTAAGAAATATTTAAAAAAAAAGAACTTCGATTTATGAATTATTCCGTTCTGTTAAAAGCAAAATTTCGAGCGCACTTTTTGACCTTTGAGTTCCAGCATTTTTGGTCGTCCATTCTTCATTTCTTGGTACCTTTGCTTAATCTTTATCATTTTTTACGTGCATCACTTAAAACATGAACCATAATAAAAAAAAAAAACTAAGCTTCCTATTCGTTTTCGTTTAAAAATAGCTAAAGACATTATCGGAACTCTGATGAAAACTGCGGTGAAAGAAACTGACCGAGAAAAGTCCTGATCAGCTCTGCATGACCTTAGCATCGCTCTCTTTATTGTAATCGAAAAGTCAGCATTTTTACTCTATTCTTACATATTCTTAAAAAGGGGCGATATCTTTTCATGAAGGAGCCTAGATATCTAGAATTTTTTCCATGACGATCAGCCACCTTTGAAATATCGAATGCGTATTTCAATTACTTTGCGTAACTGAGAAGCATCGTTTGATATTTTTCAGTAAAGGAAAGCTGCTACGTTTCTCTCGAGAATTTGTTACTTTCGACAAATGTTATTCTTTTGCTTGTTTGTTGTTTGCTTTTCTGCTTGTTAACATTATCAAACAAAAGATCATATGGTTATCACCAAAGGTTGTTGCCTTGTGACCCAGTAATTAAACAGTGAGATGGCTGAGTAAGACTGGAAGTCAAACAGACAGAATCTGCATGTGAAAGTTAGGATTAGATACGAAATACTGCATGTGGCTATTCAGAGAGGAATCGTGGTATGAAAATGGAACTAGAGCTGAAAGAGATTGTCGATTTCAGAAGAGCTTAAGGAAGAATATCGGGAGTCAGGTGGCGCGATAGAACGAGATTATACCATTAAAGAGCTAAAGTTCTTTAGAAAAGTAATTGTTGTCAATAATGGTAAATACAATAGTATCGCTTGCATAGAGATATAATTTAACGTTTGGTAATTTCTTCTATAACAACAGTATCTCTGGAAATTTCTTATCTCTAATGGATTTACCAGCCCACATTACTCTCTTATCAGCAATTTTTAATCTGATCAATATAAATAAACTGAATCAGTCAGTTTCAAGATATGTCCAGATCCAATTACTCTAAAAACAAGGAGAAAGCTGCCTTGCAGATATGAAATATTCCTCCGCAATGATCAGCACGTTATCTAACTTACAACATTTTTCAAGTCAGGTATTATTTTTGTTCCTCTAGTTCATAATTTTAAATTTATTCATTCTTTTGCCACAGCTATCATCAGCTCATGAATAATTTTGTTTTAATCATTTATTCTTAAAGCGCATTCAGTGTCATCATTTATTCTTTCAAACGTACTTATTACATTTTCCTTAGTGAAAACTTGAAGGGTTATGAGTATCATTATGCTTCTTGTGATGATGGAAGCACTGAGCGGTTCTGAGGCACTTCGATTCTAGTTGGACTTTTTCGACTTTTTTCGCGGTTCTCCGCAAACTTTTCCCCCGATCTATTAAAAAGCCTAATAACAATACCCCCACTTGAAGATGATGGGAGCTCGGTCGTTTCATATGAAAACGACGAAGATTCGTCTTTTTCATGTGAAACGATCGAGCTCCCATCATGATCAAGAGTGGGTTATTTTTACGATTATTTTTACGTTATTGTTATAATTGCGAAGGGGAAGTCACATGGAAACTGCATTGGCAGAATATGTGATATTGAGGTCTGGTAACAAATTAAAGATTTTTGGTAAAATTAGCAAATATTGATAATACTTCCTAAAATGCCATAATAGTATAAATAGAGAGAGAGAGAGAGAGAGAGAGAGAGAGAGAGAGAGAGAGAGAGAGCAGCATGAATAATTTGAGTTCTTTCTCATGCTCACAGACGAACTTATTCACAAAACTGAAACCTGGACATTAAATTAATAAAATAAAAACTAGACAATGGCAGTAAATGCCATGAATGCGTTCTGAGGAAACTATTGTCTCTTTATTAGTTAAATGTCTAAAAATACTGAACTCTCTTTTACGCTTTATTAGTCTTTCACTACTTTCATCTTGTACGACGACGAATAGAGAGAAGAAAGAAAAAGAAAAAGCTCCTTTTCCTCTCTCTTGTCTATTTCTGTAATCGTAATGGAAGTGTTATACAGTGTTACATTATCATTTTGATGAATGGCGCAAAGCTGACCATTTATTAATTATTAAGAAAATAATTACATTATGGCTATCTCTATTTACTTAAAAAAAATTCAATGTAAAGAATACATACATAAATATAGGTTGTGGTAAAAACACACAAACACAAACACACAAACATATACATATATACACATACATATATACATACACACACACACACACACACACACACATGTACATATATACAATATATCCAAAAAAAAAAAAATATATATATATATATATATATATATATATATATATATATATATATATATATATATATATATATATATATATATATATATATATAATGTATTTTTTATATAAATATATGTATAAATGTGACAGCATGTGTGTTTATTGTGTGTGTGTGTGTTTCTTTAATGTATGTATGCCTGTATGTATCTATATATTCTTTATATTGGTTTTTTAGTTAAACAGAGATAACCACAAAATCATCATTCTCTTAATAAATAATATCTTACGAGTGCACTGGAAATATGAATAGTTAAATGGTCAAGTTTGCGCGATTCATCAAAATGATAATGTAACCGCTGTATAACACGGCCATTACGATTACAGAAATACAAGAGAGAGGAAAACCCATTTTTTCATTTTCCTTTCGTTTACTTATTCATCGAGTTAAAGACTACAAATATTGGTAATCCACCTTAATCTGTTCTATGCGTGGATAGTCGAAAAAGGTAATGTATCTTGATGCAATTGTGATGGTAAAACACTTGAGGAGATTCATCAAGATTATTTGATTAGATGAAGTCATTTACCTTAATGGAACATCAGCTTTGATGGCTTTTAATATTTATGAAATGAAATATAAGAATATTTTGGAGTTTTCCTATTCACTCAAAAAATAATTTCCCTAGAATAACTTTGCAATACGTCGAGGGCTTTCAGAGCCAACAAGCAATTAATTCAAAATATCTCTTGATCTATATCTCTCTCTCTCTCTCTCTCTCTCTCTCTCTTCATATTAAATATCACTTTGCTAATGGTTTCTTAATATCGTTTGGCCATCAGTTTAAGAGGAAGCACGTTGATGTACTCAACATTGGCAAAATTTTATTGGTCCAGAAAAGACCATAGCTCAATGTCGTGTATTGTGTTTTCGCTTGTTTGTTCCTTAGTGTGTTTATGTACACACAATATGTATGCATGTATTCCTTATATTATTTTTAGTTATATATATATATATATATATATCATCATTCTATATAATAAATAATATATATATGCATTGAAAATGATAATGTAACCACTGTACAACACGTCCATTACGATTACAGAAATAGAAGATAGAGATAGAAAATATTTTTTCTTTTTCCTTTCGTTTACTTATTCATATCGTTAAAGACTATAAATATATAATCCATATAATATGTTATATATATAGTCGAAAATATAATATATCTTATTAATATATGGTAAAACACTTGAGGAATGTTCAAGATTATTTGTTAGATGACCAATCATAGAATTCAAAACTTATCACTTTACAGCTTTTAGATACCTGATTAAATGAAATATAAGAAAATTTACGACTGAATGCTCTAAAGGTAACAGTGACCCCTAACAAAGGCTTATCTACCATGTGAAATATCAAAATATAATAAAGTTTATCAAAACAATTGTGAGGTATTAATATATACCAAAACACTGAACAACTGCAACTTTTCCTCCTCGATTCAAGTCACTTCAACAATACTGAAGGAACAAAACTATTATCATTCTGCTTTATTCACAAAGTTATTCCTACCAGTGGTGGTCAGTAAATGAAACACTACTGTAAAAACTCTAAATACAAATAATTTATTCTCAAGTCAAAATTAATAAATCAAAATTCATAATCCTTGAACTTAGATGTGAAATGAAATTAAATCACCGCAATTGTTAACATGTGAAACAAAATTATGTAAGCAAAAGTTAAACCATTAGGATACATTAAGATGTGAAAGAAAACTAAGTAAATAGTTTGAAAACACAATAAGAATATACCAATACACAAAACTGAAAACTGTAAAATGTTATAAATTCACTTAATCATTTAATATTTAAACACCAACTTATAAATAGATTTAAACACTCACAAAAATCAATTCACTTTGAATGACACACCAAATCAAATAAAAAAAACCATGGCTTTTTAATTTGTAAAATAACTGTACAATCAACAAGCTTTTTTTGTTGCAGCTGCTTTTCACAAAACACATTTATAAGCGCTGTTACAATGACTAATTATCATTTTGTTTGTTATCAGATCTCACTAAAACGTTACCAAAAGATAAGTGACCACCATCTAACTATTTTACATTTCTTAAAAATTTCACTTTTTGATGAGAGGGAGAGGGGGAACCACCACAAAAGGTCTCCAGAATCAGAATGACAAATTTACTTTTTTTCAATCAAAACCCCAGAGCCATGTACAGAAGTTTGGATAACGTCATCTTTAAAAAATGCAAATTTTTTTTTTACAAGAAACCAAAGGCAAACAATACTTGATCAGAGTTTAAATAAGGTAACTTCCACGTGCTCTCCCTTTCTCAGAGACAAAAGGATGATACACAATACTGTGTAATACTGCCTTGACTAAGACAGAACGATATATGTTCAGAAGCACGCAAGACTCTGGGATCATTCAATTCGTGACTTTAACAAGAAAATGCTTGCTTGACCAAGCACACTTCTCTTACCTCGTCTGATGACGTGACTTATCGCTCGAATCAAAACAAAAGAGATCCCGTGACAGCCCCATTACATGATACAGTCATAAAAAAAGAGTACATAAACCACGCTATCAAGTTACTTCAAGATTCTAAATTACGTTATTAATTCTTGTGAAACCCAAATAGACACTTATAATCTAACACTAATGATATTTTAACAACTGTTATTATTATTACATACATGTAATAACAACTTTTGTGTACAGAAAAAATACGACAGTTATAAGTACACTCTGGGAATAAAACAAAATACTTTATACATTATGGGAAAAATATATAATATATATATATATATTATATATATATATATATATATATATATATATATATTATATATTATATATATATATATATATATATATATATATATATATATATATATATATATATATATATATATATATATATATATATATATATATATATATATATATATATATATATATATATATATATATGTATATATGTGTGTGTGTGTGTGTGTGTGTGTGTGTGTGTGTGTGTGTGTATGTGTACTATAATATCAATGAAACTCGTTTATTGTATATAGATTGTTACCAATAAAACACTAAATGTCGATAACGTCGCTTTGCAAAAGGTCTCTCTCTCTCTCTTTATTAACAGTCTTTAACACTAGGGACATCAGCTGAACCGGCACTTACCACAAATCCGATGCCAAAGAACACCTTTCTGAGATGTTTCATCGAAAAGACGATCTGATAATCTCTCAGTACCAGGAAATAGTGAGGAAATGATGATACAGAAAATCCTTAGAAGGCTAGGCACAAAGAAGAGGTCATAAGCAAATTACAAAGCATTCCCTATGACATTCAACGTATTGAGATGACAAAAAAATGCTTTAATAACTAGAGCGACAAATTCACGAGACGATGACAACAGTGAGCCAAAGGAAGTTAGACTAGAAAATATTAATCAAATATATAGAAAATAACACCTGACTTTTTAAGGTGATATTACGTTCGATAAGTGGACTGATCAGTATAAAAGAGCATTTTGTTTCTGGAAGGCCTTCGAGGTGATCGTAACTATTTCCTTATTTAACCTGTAGTTGGTTTTAGACATCTATCAAAGCTGACTGATGTCAATTTTATTATATCACAAACAACTAATAAATAAGGGCGAAATGAGAAACTTTCAGTCAGAACGGTCTTTGTGAAGGAAACTACTAGATTAAGATCAAAATTTTAGGTAGCCTAAATGATATTATTAGAAGTAATGTTTTGCGCACATTAATGCCATAATTGCCGAAAATGGGTATATTAATTATGAAATCATGATATATCTTATTTCTGCAAAGAACTGCGCTTAACTTTATATTCTAACGATTTTTTTTCCCGTCTCGTTCCTTCATTTTCTTTCATACCCAGCATGATACGGTATATCTATTTAAGCCAACAAAGGGAGTTGTGGTGGAAGAGAGAGAGGTGGGCGTGTGGGGGGTTGGGGGTTGGGGGGGGGGTTGTTGTGGCTCACCCAAGGAAGACGCTTTCCTAAAATGGACAAAGTGGGAATTTGTGAAAGTAGAACGATTCCTTCATGAACAGTAAACCTGTTTCCTCATTGTTACTAGCAGTGTATATTGAAGTTTATGATCTGGAAAAGTCATTCCATTCACTTAACATTAAATGAGGAAACACTCTTTTGAAACAGTAAATTGGTTTAGAGCTGCTATGTGTGAAACAGTTTTTGTTGCACTGTGCTTGAAAAAATATTTCCAGCGGCTCTGAAAACTTTCTTTGTCAGAGAACATATCATCACAATGTTTCAGTATCAGGGACCTCGGTAGTTACAACGATATACAATTATGTTCGTTAAAACATTATTATGCCACAAAATAGGGTTAAAAATGTATGACTTCAAGGACGAAAAAGAAATGTTATTGCCTTTGTTCTCATATCAGCTGGAGCTATGCATGAAGATTCTGGTTTCACGTGGTTACTATTTTTAATGTAATTTGATTTCTTTCTTGACTCGTTTAAAAAAAAACTTTTTGGGAAGAAGAACGTAAGAGAGAGAGAGAGAGAGAGAGAGAGAGAGAGAGAGAGAGAGAGAGAGAGAGAGAGAGAGAGAGGGGCATTTTTCATTATGTGTCAGGTTAGTAAGTAGGGAGAGGCAGTAGAATGTAAAGTTCGCAGACATCCTGAAAGTTAATCTGAAGTTTTAAATTTAGTACATTTCTCACTCTCGCATTCTTCATTGTTTTACTCCATTCCAAAATTGAATGCATTCAAAGCAAATATTTTCCACATGAAATATTCGAATTGATAGCTCTGAAAAAAAATATATGATTACTCATTAATTATAGGTATTGTTAATAATTTATTATTAACAATTTGACGATAACGAAGAACAAAACACAGGAAGAGACATGAAGCCACCATGACACACCAGAAAGTTATTCCTATTATTTGTTTCAGGAAACCTCAGGCTGAACAGCCAGCTTCATCTTAATGTCTCAGAAAAATAAAGACTAAAGTCAGATTAGTAACTTGTTTGCGTAAGATTCGATAATGACTGCATACACGGCGCTGTGTTTTCTAAATGGATTGATGAAACTGTCGTCTCCAGACTTCATCCATCATTACTTTTTGAGTACCTAACATTATCTCTTTCAAAGCAAAGGCCGCTGGGATGGACAACCAATGCCTGTCCCAGTGCCAATGCTGTTAAATCACAGAAGGTAAGGAGGGCAGCGCTCAACCCCATTTTGAAGGTGTATGTGGGAAGAGGCAGCCTGAAGGGCGTTTGAGGCCTTCCAATAGAGATAATGATCACTCCTCCGCTGCTCGACGCAACAACGACTGAAATAGCGCCTAATGGAAGAGAGAGAGAGAGAGAGAGAGAGAGAGAGAGAGAGAGAGAGAGAGATATTTGATGATTGGAGGATGGATGATCAACTTACTGATTTGCAGCCCTCTGGCCTCAGTATTTTTAAAGATCTTAGTTCCTCTTTGGACAAGTCGGTAGAGTTCTCGGCTAGCACTCTGCTAGGCCCGAGTTCGAGTCTCCGGCCGGCCAATGAAGAATTAGAGGAATTTATTTCTGGTGATAGAAATTCATTTCTCGGTATAATGTGGTTCGGATTCCACAATAAGCTTTAGGCCCAGTGGCCAGGTAACCAATTGGTTCTTAGCCACGTAAAATAAGTCTAATCCTTCGGGCCAGCCCTAGGAGAGCTGTTAATCAGCTCAGTGGTCTGGTTAAGCTAAGATATACTTAAGATCTGAGGGCGGACAGAAAAGTGCGGACGGACAGATAAATAGCCATTGCAATTGTTTTCTTTTACAGAAAACTAAAACATGGGGGTTTACTTATACCCATTTGTAGGACTGGGAATAAATATCATGTCTTTTCTTTGACGTCCATTCTATTTGTTTGGTTCTTGAATAATCATTTATCTTATTCAATATCAATTGCAAGTAGACGAGTTTTTAAGATTTAGACCTCCTTGGTTACAACATCCAGTTACTTTTTCCTCCCTCTCTCTCTTTTCTCTTCCTTCAACTAAGTCATGGTTTTATCAGTAAAGTCTTACTCTATATAGGCTTTACCTTTAAAAAGGGGATGGAATTATCATCTTTGGTCTTGTTTACTCTGATCACTTAATCCTTTTTAGACTTGATCGCTCCGCTTCCTTATTCTCTCAAACTTTAACTCTACTACTTATTATCCTCTTTTCTTTTCATTCTTTTCTTCAAAAACTCTCGCTTTTTTTTTCTTATTCTTCATCACTTCGTTCGCGTGTTGCTTCTCTCTCCCCCTATCCTACTCACCACCCACCCTTTATTCTCCAGTTCCTCTTCTTCATCTACCTAGTAAAGGCCAAAAGAAATTTAATCCTCTAGTATCACCGAAAATTTCTCAAGAGATTGTTCCCAATTTATTATGAACTGTTAATCCTACTACATAATATTTCTTAGGACTAAAATGGGTGTTACGTTAAAAATGTCATGCTGTATCTTGTCCCGAGGAACCTTAGTATTCCTCATAATTCCGTCTATGAGAGCTCAGTTCCGTGTTATGCCACTTCACAAATTATACAGTAAATACTGGTTTTGGTTTTCGTAACTCTGCATTTCTCTTTTAATGTCTTTGTCTTCGCAAACTGCCTCAGGGCAAATATTTCGTTGCTAATTTCACATTTCCTGTTGCCTCATATAAGCGTACCCATATGCTAAGTTATTATCTTTATTGTTTCTTTGATAAAGCTATATTAAGCAATATTATTCGAAGAAAAATACAAAGAAGGCATAGTAATTCGTGGGGGATGTTTCTGAGTGAAATTACAAGGTAACACGAAGTGACTTAAAAGGAAATTAGGATGGTCAAATGATCAAATTACGCACGAAGATGCCACTGAATCTGAAGAGATGTGACGACAAATATCGATAGATGGCTCCGTTTGGGTGCGTATGAGAGAGACAAACAGACAGAGAGAGAAATATTTACGAGACAATATCTACAATACATATTTTAAGTTCGCCCTAAAATGTTTAGCCTTTGGCCCATTAAAATAAATCCAGGGAACTCCCGACAACTTCACTGGAACCATTTCCCGTGGAAGTCACCCAGTTATCTAGACACCGACGTTTTCTCTCCGATTTATTGCTAACCTTTTCATTATTACTTTTTGGTACTTCTTTCATTTACATGATTGTCTTCGGCTGATTCTTCCGGGTGTATTTGTGCATTAATGTTAACCTTGGCAGTGTTCTCTATAATCTGTTATCTATATACCATCGACTTAGGTTTCAGCATGTTATTAATATCTTTCTTATTTTGAGAATTCTAACAGTCAGTAATCTAGCAGGACTTCGGTATCCGTTCTACCGCATACTATCTTTTTCCAACCCATTCTGGTCTTCTCTATTTCTTGCACATGAAGCCCTTCTGCTTGCTCTTTAGGTCACAAAAATGTTGGTGCCACATTCTAAATTCAGTGTAGCAACAAAGGGTTGCCGGTAAACGAGAGAAAAATTAAATATGCAAAAGCTTCGTTTATCCCGAGATGAACCTTGGTAGTACGAACTTTTAGGAAGCAAAAAAACTGAGAGTTAGTAATTATTCAACAACGGTAACAAAAATTAAATATAATTACAAAATACTTGGAAAACTAACACAATAATGAGAGTAGGACTGGCTGACGGAGCACTAGGTATGATAGAGTACAAGGGGATTGTCTAAAGAGGTAAATATTTGCGAATAAAAGACATCGTTCACCCAAGTCTCTTTTGTGTATGCAAAAGTAAATAATGAATATGTTGAATCCAGAGGAAAAAAGACATTGGGGACCTAATGCCCCTCATGTGAGGGGCTTAGCGGATTTCTAAGGGAACTGGGTCAGGCTGATAAAACACGGAGACAAATTTAAAGAATCGGTAAGTCTCTTGCATTAGGAAATGTCGAAAAAGTGACACTTATTAATGATAACGCCTACCGATATTAAGTTGGTTCTGAAATATAAAATCAACGGTGATTATGAAATTGAATATAAAATGCTTTAAATATTTTATTGAACAGAAATAAGCGAATAAAGCAAAAAAAAAAAAATATATGAAGAATGCAGGTCGAAAAGCACACTGTATAGATAATAGACTGATATAAAAATGCACTTTCAGAGGCTAATATGCCTCGAATATTAAAAAAAAAGAATGAATGAATATTTTAAAAAAAACTATCATCAATCTGTATTAATGTTAAGTATACCTTAGTTTAACCAGACCACTGAGCTGAGATTAACAGCTCTCCTAGAGAGGGCTGCCCAGAAGGATTTCAATAAGAACTGTATTCAAACGAGAAATTAATTGTGGAATCCGAACCACATTATAACGAGAAATAAATATCACCATAAATAAATTTTCTAATTCTTCATTGGCTGGTCGGAGAATCGAACACGGGCCCAGCAGAGTGCTAGCTGAGAACGATACCAACCAGTCCAATGTCAAATGGCGAAAGACCACAGGGTGAAAAAGTCCAACTGTATTTTCTCAGTAAAAAGGAAAGTGTTCGCATGTAAATCACTGAAAATACAGAGGTATGTATTTTATGGAAGAGTGTAACTTGTATGTTAAATATTAATTCCATGAGTAATGAGTCTCCTGAGAATGAATGAAAACTCGCAGCAAAACTATCACTTTAGCTACAATTCACAAACAAATATGAGAGGATGAGGAAAAAGAATAGGAGGTACGAATTTTTCCTCTAAAGTCTTCTAGATGTTACTAGTTCAATTAGAAAGTTATCCCTCTGAATATAGAGAGTATTATTATTATGAAGATTATATGCAAATTAATTTTTGGGATTCTTAAGATATTGTTTATGTCAAAACTGTTTGTATATAATTTTCAGATCACCAAAAATGAAGGAAACTTATGAAATAATTTAGTATATTTTAATCAATATTTTCCCAATTATACCGGGTTTTCTTATTCATAACATGAAAGTTTGTTACCGTACTTTAAGCATACTAAGCGAGAACGAGTTAAATATCACTTAGATTGTTTATGTACTTAATTATTTCCTCTTCCTATTCTTTTTTTTTACTAGCTTAGATATAATTTCACGTTAATTCACTCTTGTGTTATTGTTAAATATTATTTTGTATTTGAATGTAGCCATATATGCACAATATATACTCCTATGTACACAGTACAAAATAAGGATTAATTTTCTATACTCATATACTCTTATATTCATAGTTATCGAGTACTGAGAGAGAGAGAGAGAGAGAGAGAGAGAGAGAGAGAGAGAGAGAGAGAGAGAGAGAGAGAGAGAGAGAGAGAGCATATAAAAACCTCCTATTTGTCTCTTTTATCGAAAACAGAGTACAAAACACCCACGGAACTTCTCCTGAAGGAGAAAATGCCTTTTGCTCGTCTCGTGCCTACCACTCAAAGCACAATCTCGAACTGAACCACAAAGTCAGGAAAACAGCTGACTGGAGAGGAAATGTTATTAAAAGTCTGTTAGAGAGGAGTTGATACGCATCTCACTTTTTCAGACTCCAAGTAAGATAAGAACAAGGGAACAGAGTTCACACAGAAAAAATCTAACAAGATTGTTTCGGCTCCAATGTTTTATGAAATAAAGAAAAGCAAAAGGGGAGATCCGACATTTAAGATGAAAAGACTATATTATTTAAGGATTTTCACTCACTGCAATACAAAGTATGACTTCACAAATCAGGGGGGTGGGGAGAAACTACATATAATCACATGTGACTAATTTATTGTAACAGGCTAAAGAATAAGAAAATAATGAAACTTCTTAACTGGTATTCTTTGAGAAAGATAAATTGTGGCACAGCCACTTCTCACATATAAATAAACATAAATAAATTTTGTCGTCAGAATAGCAATAGGGATTATGAAAATGCAAACGAATGTTATGGTACTTAACCAATAAGCCTTAAGGAAATCACTCAACAATAAATTAATATCATACCGAAGACGAATGAAACTATAGTGCTAATTGTGCAGATTTACATGCAAATGTTTGCTGTCTAAAAAAAATCATAATAATAATTTATAATCAAATAAAGACGTATACACAACCATGTCTTGGAAAGCTGACTGTATGACATCTGTTTACTATAATCTAGTTTATTTTCATTTCCGCAATATAATTACGACTAATCCTATTCTGATTTCCTTATTTGCAGAAGTGAGCTTTTGTTCCTCTAAAATTAACTTCCTATAATTCTGTTTATCTAAATAAAAGAAGCTTTTTCTTGCACATCTATGACAGTCGTCACATGCAGGTCCTGATCATGTCGTCGCAGCCACAAGAAACAACTATAAAAATCAATAGGACAGAAATGGAAGTAATTTGAGCGTCAAAAGGCTAACACTCAGTGTACATGAAGAAAATACCACTTGTATAGAAGTAATTTTAAAGCGTCAAATACAATTCCCATACAGTATTCCTTTTAAATATACAAGTTTCGAAAGTCAAGATTTCATAAAATGCCAGAAAGAACATAATACTAACATGAGCTATATTTGTAGTTATAAATGTCAGTAAAGTTACTATATGCAAGTAAAAAAATTGAGATGACTAAAAGAAAAAAAAATGAATTACAACTAATCTTAACTCTTTCACACATATCCTTGATTATCATCACCTCAAAAGTTAAAATGAATATAAAAAACAAGAGCAAAAGATAATAACTATGTTTCATTCCTTTTTGGCTGATGTTCATTTTCTCCTTTTACAGCAAAAATAGAAATAAAAATGAACTTTATAGGAAATCGAAGGACGCAAAGATCCGTCATTTGTATGAGATGGAGCATAAACCATAACCCGATTCATATTCTTGCCGCTGTTTGACACATGGATAAAAAAAAAAAAAAATGGAAAAGTGATGCAATTTTCATGCAAATTATTTGGAAAATTTAAGTTTACATCTAATAATATTTATTCTACAATTTACATTTAAGTCATCATCTCTACTTGCCCAAACGAACAACTATTTCTCATTACCACTTCGTCCGCTTTGATATGCAATAACCCGTGTTATTATGAGGCCTCATAATTGCTACTATCTTTGCCAAATGGCAGGATGCTCAAGGGCAGCAGTGTCAGGTCATGAAAATGACAGCCAGTTATCACGGCTAAAATTCAGGCTCTCGTTGCCGTTTGAGTAGTTCCTTCTTTCTTTTTTATTTAATTTTTTTTTTTTTTTACATAAAACATACTTAAACCCTGTTTCTAGCAAAAACTCTATTCACTTCTTTGCAAGTAACTCTTTTTCTTTCTTTATTCTAACGTCTCCCATCTCTCTTTTACCCGATCATGTTTTTCCTCCTTGCTATTTCTTCCTTGTTTTTACTTTTTTTTCTTTAACGCCTCATCCTCTTAACATAATCTTGAGTATATACATTAATGTTGGTGAGTCACCAGATATTTTCTTTATGAACAGTAATGCAAGAATCTTATTTTCCTGCGTCGTCTGTCTTCCAAGATTACCATGAATTATTAGTCTTAGGTCTTCTCTCTCTCTCTCTCTCTCTCTCTCTCTCTCTCTCTCTCTCTCTCTCTCTCTCTCTCTCTATCATAAATATGTTTTATTCGTTTGTTTTGTTATTCATCGCAAACGGTTCCACAAAGGGCTGTAAATCAAAGCTTATGTGCATTCCAATTCAAATGAACTTTCATTTAAATAAAAATGAATATTTTTTCGTGTTATTCTTAAGAACATTAAAATCTTTTCACATTTTACCTTGTAGCCTAAAAATTTTCCATAAAACTTACTACAGCAGCCAATACTCGTCGATTAGGAAACGTTCAACATTATGTCACATTCAAACATAAGCAAAGGAAACTAGAAAGCCAACTTAATCAAATAAGTATAAACGATAGATGTAAAAATAGAATCAGTACGGTATATACGCATTTACAAAAATAAATTAATACATTGCAATGATGACATTTTTATTGTAATATTTTAATATGATTTACTTTTATTCCAAGTTACGTATTCATATTTCAAAAGATTATAATAAAATACTTGACAAGAATATTTACTGCAATGATAGTAAATGTGCTGAATTTATGAATTTCTAGTCAAAATTTCTTTCAGTACCGTAATTTAACACCAACAAAATCCTGGAAAATTCTAGGAATTCAGCGCTGTCATTAAGACAGTTAGTTTTTCCTTTTCTTTAAAAAATCAGTCGCTTTGAAATGAAGTGTTTTATTTCTCTTACATAATATTTTCCCAGAAGAAGCCAGTTGCTGAACAAAGGAGTGTAATTTTTTAAAAGTTATTCTATATAAATAGTGGTTATAAAAGGTCAAGTAATATATTTTATGTCGTTTATACCCAGAACCTTTTATATTAATAATATTGCTTATCTTTATGTCAGCAATAATCATTCATAACTATTTATTGAGATTTACTTCAGTATTAAAATTCTGTGTACACTTTCAACACATTCAAATGGTTTTACAAGGAATCTTCATCAGACTATGTATGTCCTTAACGAAAGCTTCAGCTATAAAATGTTATTTACTGAGTTTGGTAAGTATTCCTTCTTTCCTTAGGAGTGGCGTATTCAGTTCCTCTTTAATTTATCGCAGAGAAATTGGTTCTGTTGTGAAGTTTTTACTACAAAACCGTTTATCACGCGCCTAGACCATAGTTGGCGCCTGAGATTTCCATCGATTGTTGTCACTTCGTTAGTCAAGTTATCATAAACCCCGGGCTTCTGCTAAGTAACACTAGAAACTTAGTATGTTATTGCTAATATCGTACAGTTAATTTGTTCTGGAGATTTTCGAATCTTGCTGCGTGTTTAGTCTCGTACAAATCTTTGGCAGTCATTATAACGGTTTCTGTGGGCGTTTACCTATAATCTGATGTGAGGAAACGCCCAAAATTTACACGATTTAAAGTAAGTTACGCACAGCTCTAAAGCTTCCTTTTCCAGGTTGTTTTTGGTACGAGTTTGACTTTGAGTTCCTGTTCTAACGGTGAAACTTCACGCGTGATAAACCTGTTCTCTTTAGCAACAGGTATGTAGGAGTTTTTTTTTTTTTTTTTTTTTGCCAAGTTTAGTTTTAAATAATTTTTTGTCAAATTTTCGTTTATTTGTCAAAAATTTACTTTTTTTTATTTGTTACATTTATTTTAATTTTTCATAAACTACTTTAATTTTTGTAATTTACTTTTTTAATTTTGTAATTTACTTTTTTAATTTTTGTAATAAATTTACTTTTTAAATTTTTTATAAATTTATTTATTAAATTTTTGTAATAAATTTACTTAGTAAATTTTTTTTATAAATTTACTTTATTAGTTTTTGTAATAAATTTACTTTTTTAATTGGTATAGGCTGTTCTTTAACAACTTCACTTTATCCTCCACCCCTTTAGGGGCGGCGCCCCTGGAGGTGTGGAGGAAATCCCATGTTCTGCATAGTAGGTCGTATGTAGGTTCATGGGTGGTTTTCAACAACAAGCCCACTAATCAAACTTTCTTTCAGGTGGTAAGTATAGACTTAACCTGTTGCTTAGTTTTCTTGTAAGTTCAGATAGGTAGGTACCTATTAGGTGTTTAAATGTGCTTGGGTACCTCCCACTCACTTAAGTTTCCAGAAGCTCCCTAAGGTTTGAGGAAATTAATGTTTGCCGTCAAACGGCAATATTCAGCATTAAAACAAATTAAATGTATGTACAGGTCAGCGTCTTGGTATGTTTTAGTTTAGAATTTTAGCTTCCTGAGAATGGACTAAATTTGTAGTTAGGTTAAGTCAAAGTTTTGGCCAATATTCATAAAGGTTTTTCCCGAATTTAAATTTCTAAGCGTAAAGTTGGCGTTAGACTTCATAGAATTTTCAGAGGGTTCGAACTTGGTATTTCCTTTCTCACAACCGAAAATTTCTGGTTATAGGGGTTATAGGAAGCTCCCTAATGGTACAAATCATTTAAGATAATAGGGCATGCTTACCAAATAGCTAATCAATTGAAAATCATCAAAACCATGCAAAATTTTCCCCAGACAGAAATTAAGTCCAGAGTAATGTTTGGATTTCTGCTGTTAGCAGATGGAATTAGTTTTTTGAGGTTTTTCAGCAACTCATAGCTAGGAACTTTCAGCTCCTGTTAACAGACAGCACGAAACCATTTTTTTTAATGCATCACTAGTATAGAGTGATGGCCATTTATTTTCACAACTATCCATGAAACCCCCGTAGGATGGTAGGGCCGTCAGTGCACCTCTTGCGGTGCACTGTAGGCATCACTTAAGGTTTTTTCGCAGCGTCCCTTCGTCCCCTAGCTAGCTACAGCTACAGCTCTTTTCATTCCTTTTACTCTACCCACATTCATATTCTCCAATATCTTTCTTTCTACCCTCTGCTATTAATTGTTTCATAGTGCAACTTCGAGGTTTCCTTCCCTGTCACTGTAACAAGCGAAGCTATTTTTCATCAGGGAGAATTTCTTGTTTAACTTCCAGCATGCTTTTTATTTTCTTTTCGGACGAGGGTCTTGTCGCGAAGTGGCTGGTACTGTACCGGTGAACTGACGTCTCGAGAGCTTGGCCGTCTTGGTCTTATTTCGGCATTGCATTGAAGTATCGATAATGACGACGTTAACGGAGATCTTCTTCGATGTAATGTGGTATTGTCGTGACCATGCAATGGTTTAAGTGAGATGTAGCCGCAATGTTAAAAGAAGAGCTGGGCTTACGGACGTTTCATGAAGCTCTTAACAACCGAAGAGGAAAGTGAGAGTGGAAGACTTTGGTGGCAGTTGGTTACCATTGGTACCTAGGTTTGCGCACGCCTGCGAGGATTTCTGCACGTGCCACTCTGTGATATGTTGTAACTGGCCCCACCAAGGCTCCTGTAACAATGACTGTCACTTGCTTTGCAAACGTTGAGAGAGCTCCTGAGGAGAAAGGACCATTTCTCCTACTGGAGATGCTTCAAGGTGTATTTGAAGACTCTTGGATCTACCCGAAGTTAAGCGTCCTTTTCAACACTTATAATTTCTCAGCAAGATGGGTATCTGCATGGTTTGAATGTTATCAAGAATCTAGGACTTGCTATTGTCACTTTAACATGTATAACGTTAAGTATTCGTGTGTTCTCTAATTATTAGCACTTGAATTATTGTTAATAAATTAATTAAACATTTAGTTTTTATCCATAAGCCTTTCTTGTACTGGGTTGTCCATGGAACATTAAGAACGGATATGTTTTGTATAAAGAACATGGTTATGGGATAACTAGACCCATAACAGTTACTCTCTTTTAAAATCTTTCCACTTTCAATTTTCCCTTTCAGCGCTGAATGACCTCATAGGTCTCAGCGCTTGGCCTTAGGCTTAAATGCTATATTTTATATTATTTAATCCATGAAACCAATTTAAAGACCAATAATTCTTAGGACTGGCTGTTTAGGATAGTGACTAGTACGGATACTATTGGCTTAGTGAGTTTGTGAATTTGACACCGAATAGGAGATAAATGAGCAAAATAGTCGAACTTAGTAATCAAAGACGTTTGGAAGATTTTAACACGACTGCCGGTAGATATGAGTTTTCTGGCACTACTAACCGCATCAGGTGTACCGTCATCACTAGAGTATCAGTTGCAACTGGTCAAAATTTGTTTGGATTCCATCCATACTTGAACCTCACTCTTTCATTGCGGAGCACGTCAAGTGTCTTCGATGCTTGTGAGGAGCTTGCTACACAAAACCTTGCCATGGGTAATGATTACTCCATTATGCAGTTATAATTGCAGATACATTTAGAAACAAAGTGACAGAGATGTTCCTGTGTCTTCAGATAGTACCGATAAGTCCAAATCAGCTGACTGACTCGTGGGGTCATTCTTATCAATGTTGCAGTAAACGAATGGCGATAAAATTGGTAAGGGATAAGTTAAGAGGGTAGCTTTTATAAATGTTCACAAAACAAGAATATAATAAAAAAGGAAGCCTTCGCCATTTTGGCATTAAATGTGAAAATAAGTAACCAAAATGAATGAAGGAAGTTGTGGTGGGTGTGAGGACATTTTGCCGTTCCCTTCATACAGGAAGTTCTGTAACCTGCCTTTGTTTCAGTTAACTTCCATAAGCAAAGCCTTTTTGGTTTGGTCATACTCCCATAGTCAGCTTTACGTGCCTTTTCAACAATATTAATTTTTCCCTCAGTTTCTGATATTTATCCATCCACTTTCTTCGAAATTGCCATAAATTTTCCTTAATGCCAGAACTAAATAAAAAAGAGAAATTAATTTTGGTGTACCAGTATAGAATCGTATTGCTCATTTTTAGCAGGTTCAACATTTAAATAAATTATGAATTATAGAACCTCATTTCACTGGCTCTTTGGCAGATCGTAACCGTTACAACTAACGGGAGTACTGCTGCGATCTTTGGAATACTGTTTGAATGTTGAAAATATTCTTATCTTCGTTTTATTCTCAAAATTGCAAAAGTTGATAGAAAACTGACCATCGGATCATAATGATGTGCCGTAAATATATCTTCAGTAATCTGCGCCCGAGACCCACCATTTAACCGTTAGCGCTTTGGATATTGAGGGTCAATACTCCGAACTTCAAGAGGAAGCGAAAATCAAATTAGAAACCTATATACCAAAGCAAGTCTATGAGAAAAGGATAGAATTTACAAGACTACCAAAGCATGTAATTCGTGTGTTTGCGCGTATGTCTGTGTATTGGACAGAACCTATTTCTGTGTTTGTGAAGCAAAAGTTAATGATTCTCTGGAAGTTTTTTCTTTCGCCTTGTTAATACTAAATAATCTCACAAAATCATCGCCGATTCCGATTACTCGTACAGCAGTTAAACAATCATATTAGTAAAGAAATTGGTAACTTGAGTCTTTCTCTTAATGAATGGAGCAAAAGCTCCCAACCTCTGTTTCAGTGCATGAACTCTTCATTCCGAATTTGATGTCATTAATTATGTTTGCATTGCTGGCTTTGATTTATATTCCCTTTGTTTCCTGGAATTAGTTCAATTAACTTCCTCCAAAAAAAATTTCCTTTAGCCTTTGATGACCCCATTGCTTATCAAGAAAGCTCAAATGTCAGTCCGATGGACTTTCATTAACTGGTCCATTATGTTTTGCAATCGGCACTCTCTCTATCAGTTTGAATTCTCATTTTCTTCAAAGGACAATGGCTTCTGAATACTGACCTCTCTCAATTATGAAGAGTTATTTCGCCTTCAAAAGTACATGCAGGGCATTAGCGGATCCAGAAAAATTTAATGGGGGGGGGCGCCCACCAATTTTCATATTTATATATATATTTATAATTATACACACACACACACACACATATATATATATACATATATATATATATATATATATATATATATATATATATATATATATATATATATATATATATATATATATATATATATATATATATATATATATATATATATATATATATATATATATATATATATATATATATATATATATGTATATATATATATATATATATATACACATATATATATATATATATATATATAGATATATATATACAGAGAGAGAGAGAGAGAGAGAGAGAGAGAGAGAGAGGAAAGCCTGCATGAATGTGAAGAGTCTAACATATTTTACTTTAGTGTAAAATATGAAAGAATCTTCATATTTCATGCATATTTTTGTATAGAATAAACAAAACTTTCACGAAAGAAGTTGGGCAAATAAACTCTGTTAAATATCGCAGGTATAACGTCCTAAAGACTGACACTTAATGAAATTGCATGTGATCCCATAGCGTGGAATCCATTATTACTTTTTTTCTCTATTTATGTGTACAAGAGAGAGAGAGAGAGAGAGAGAGAGAGAGAGAGAGAGAGAGAGAGAGAGAGAGAACTTTCCTCTTTATGTTTCACTTTTTATTCGTCAATTTTCTTCTTCTCTCCTCGTTTTTCTATTCTTATTTTTATAACACCAAGGATGCACGCTGTTCCCGCATTACCAGAATTTACGAGACCAGTCTTTCTCTTTCTCTCTCTATGCTCACCTCACAAGAATTTACATGAACCTCTCTTTCTCTCTTCTTGCTTACTGTTTCCACCTTACAAAAATTTTATGAGACTCTCTCTCTCTCTCTCTCTCTCTCTCTCTCTCTCTGTAGGAGTCGTTCTTTATGGATGCTGTTTTCACCAAGTGTCCTGACATAACTTCATTTGATGTTTATTTTTACTCAAGGGAAAAAAATTTTTTCCTTATTCTTGGATTATTTCAAACCCAATTTAGTTTCTTACCATACTTTTTTTTTTTGTATTTGTATTTGGGGCTCTCATGCAGCAGTATCATTGTGCGCTTTCTCTTTCTCTTGTGGAACAATTTTCCGTGGTAGATGTCTATTTTTCTCTTTGCCTCAGAATAAAAAGGAACCTCTCTTCACCTATTCACGGGTAATATTTGTACGCATGGATATTTTGCACATGAATGACTGAATGTGGGAGCATATACAACTTCGTTTATTTTTATATTTGTGGAAAAAACTATGTATGTAATTTAGTTATAAGTTTCTCTTAAACATGTATGTATGTATGTACATTATACTCACAAACCGGTTAAATATTACAAAAAAAGTTCAGATATAGTGTTAATTTTCCTTGAATATATTTTGCCTTCGTTTGCACTCTTCAATATCTTCGGTACTTCTTTGTTTTTAATTTCTTTTAGTTTCTTTTTCTTCATATTGGTTTACTGAAAAAATGAAAATTAAGTGGTGATGATTTGATGATGATGATAATAGTTCAACATAAAACCAGTAAGATTTAAGAATTCCTATCATACTTTCGTGTTTGACTTATATCTCGTTAGGTATGAATGCAATTTGTTTTTTATTCAACAATAAAAAGCGTAGTTATCTCTCTCTCTCTCTCTCTCTCTCTCTCTCTCTCTCTCTCTCTCTCTCTCTCTCTCTCTCTCTCTCTCTCTCTCTCATTTATATTTATCAGTGTATTACAGCTCTGGTTTCTTCCTGGTGCCTCTTGGCAATTTACTCCTTGCGTCTCATTTCCCCTTTGAAAATAAAAATTAAATCGCTCGATATGTTTCATTAGAAAATCAATTTTTACAAAAACTTCATGGATTCATTGCAGGTAAAATTTTTGCCTTCCTTCTACTATAAAGTAAATTTATTTAAATTTTAGTTTTCATGTTTACCCCATATTTTTCCTCTCTTTGCTTCAAATTTTTCTCTATTAGCTGTCGGATTATTTCTCTTTGAAAGTCGACTTTGAAGAAAAGAAAATATGCTATCAATAATATTACGAAATCTTTGATGACATCGTTCACTACTCAAACCTAAGCTAACTAAGCACAGTTCTGTCGATTCATAACGGAAATTCTGTAGCTTGTACGAAGAATTGTTATTCAGTCACGTGGATTCCTTTGTATATTCATATGTTTCATACTATAAATCCTACTGGTAGTTTAATGTTAACCTCTGTATAAGCCATTTTCTTCACATATTTGCATACACACACAGAAATAGAAAAAAATTTATGCATAAATATTTAAATCCAGTGTTTATTATATTTTTTATTATAGTTTAGGTTTTTTTCATTAGTTGTTAAAGGTTTTGAAATACAGAGAGCAGAAGGGAAAGAAAGTATTGCGGATTTGGGGAAAGGAAACTCTTTCAGTCTCTTTTTCTCGATTCCCCGACTGTTATTATGGCCCTGATCCCCACGAAATATCAGTGACAATCCAAGTTACTTACATGTTTTCTTGTCTATGAGCGGTAGCAAATAGGGAAATTCTGTAATGGATGAAGTTTTCAAAGATTATGAAACTCGCTGTTAAAATCGCAATTTAGCACATTCCTCTAGACCGCAGTTCCATTTAATATTCCGACTCATAATGAGTTCACATTCTAATGTCGTCAATCCCCAGATATAATGCAAAACATTGTTGTAAATGTCAACACTCTCAGGTGAAGTAGTGCACATCTAATTTTAACTTGAAGTCAAAGAATCTTTTCAAAAACGTTTCGTTTTTTACTCGATTCCCTTTCATAGATTGAATGTCCTCATTCAAAGTGATGTTCCAACCCTTGGAATCGTGAAATTGATGAATGGCAGCCCAAGTAGAATCAGTTACTATTTTGCAAAGTTCTTTCAAAATCTTTCTCCTTCTACATCAACATGAATAATTAATTTGATCATGATCAACTGAAATAATAAAATACGTTAATTAAAAGGAAAATCCTTAAATATAGAATCATTATATGAGTCTGGTAAATTTCGAAAATATAAAAACCCCTCTCTCTCTCTCTCTCTATCTCTCTCTCTCTCTCTCTCTCTCTCTCTCTCTCTCTCTCTCTCACACACACACACACACACACACACACACGCGCGCTCTTCCCCGAACAGAATATTAGATTCATATTCAAGAGACCGTAAGATTAATATGAAGTGTAGTGAGGGTTCAATGCCTTCAGTGATGAAGTTCTAACCGTCAGCAGTTTTTGTTTTGCACTTACTGTTCAATTAAAGCGTTTCTCTGTTTACTATACGTTACAATAAGTAAAATATATTATAGTCAACACTTGCACATTAAATGCAAAATATAATTTTCATATTACGTGAAGGATTAAAGATCTGGAAATATTTTCATCCTATAATATTCTCATTCGCATTACTTAAAGCGGTAATTGGATCAATATTGAAGTAGTTTTTTTTACAAGCCGTGTTAAGTAATAATCCAGACTGTGAAGAAATAGAAATATTAAAAGATCCATTACAATAATTCCAGTAAACAAAGTAACCACTTTGAATGATTAGGTTTAGGTCATATACAGAGAGAGAGAGAGAGAGAGAGAGAGAGAGAGAGAGAGAGAGAGAGAGAGAGAGAGAGAGAGAGAGTAAATTACGAACGTTGTATTGATTTTTGTTTTCCTACTAAAATTCTGGTCATTTGAATTAATTCACACACTGTTATTCAGGTAATTATCTTTCGTTAAAACTTATTTGTAATTTATCTTATCAATCGGGTATGAATAAAATCAAAAGCATAGGAGACAAACCTACCAGCGAAAAGGAGGAAATTGGTTTTGCTCTGCGACATTATATCAAATATATGACAATATTTCTGCGATTTGGGTCGTCTAGTTTTTCCATTACACTTAAAACAAATCATTCGGGCGGTCTTATGAGAACCTAGAAATGGGATTCAGTTGTGTAACTAATAATAATAATAATAATAATAATAATAATAATAATAATAATAATAATAATAATAATAATAATAATAATAATAATCTGTATTATAGAACAATTTGATGTGTTCCTTCAGCTGGATAAAAAATCTCTAACAGAAGGAGACTTAATCCCCGAAGAAGAAAGGACTCTTCCTTTCCCCCTATTCGCCACTTACCTGTCCATATCCTAGTCCTAGTCTAGAAGAAAGAGCAAGACAGTTCCTTTCTGACTGCCACCGTAAGAAAAAAACAGTCAGCCTTCGTTTAAAACTTTCGAATAAAAGTTTCCTCGTGCTGTTTCGACTTCCTAGACAGCGATATTCATACGAGAAATTGTAACCAAAAAGTGTTGAAGAAATTACTTTGCATCATCAATTGCATCTAGCTTTCACAACACCTTAAAGATTTTGGACTCATCTTTTTCCGTCATATCAGTTTTCATTTGCCTGCTGAGCTCCATAGTTCAAGCTGAATTTTTACAATTGCATCATTTCCTACGAATATATGGAAAGTTCTGACGTGTTCCCTTATATTGCTGACTGTGGTCAGGGTCAGTGTCTGAGGCTAAATTTGTATATTTGTTTCATTTTATGTTTATACTCATTAGAAAATAAATATAATGTAAGTATTACAGATATACACCAGCGTTACAGAATGATCTGCCATAATTACATTTATATAGTAAAAGTGCGTTGTTTTTCTTTATTTGTTTTTATGATTATACTACTTCAATGTGTTCTGTTCTTATAGCTATGAGAGTCACTTGGTATATGCATGTTAGTGCATCTATCCTTTATGCCCGAATATCGCTTCTACCACTGCTGGAGTCCGTGGCAAATTTAGCCATGGGAATGGAAACCGTTTAAGCCAGCGGCGTCAGACAACCATTGCTGGTCACCCTTCCTGTCTCCGAACTTTTCAATTCCGTTGGCAGTTGCAGTAACGCTTTTTGCTTGTCGGTAAAGCAGGAATATTCAACGTTCGTAATTTGGGTAAAATTCATAATTCCTAACTCGTCAGTACGTCACCGCAAATGTTAGTCCTACGCCTGTGAGAAAATCTTAGATTTTTTTTTTTCTGATGTAATTTGTAGTAAAAATACTCTCTTTACTTAATTTTAATAATCTCCTGCAGAATTCTCTATATCTTGCTAAACTTACTGTCCTTTTCTTTTCACAAAAGAAAACAAATCAGACACTGGAATAAATGACTTTTTCTCCTCGAACACAAATTTGAAATTTACACCAAAGGTTCAACAAAACCATAATCAGCGGTCGTTACACAACTAGAAAAATAAAAGTTTCGCTAATCTATTTCATAATATAAAATACAAACAGATGAAAAGTTTTATAAATGAGTTACATAGACATGAACTCCACTTTTGAATACACAAACACAAAAAAATGAATATGTATGTATGTATGTTTAGATAGATAGATAGATAGATAGATAGATAGATAGATAGATAGATAGATAGATAGATAGATATATGAGTGTCTTTGTTTATGTGCTTGTGAGTGTGTGTATGAACATCTGACTTCATTGAACTAATAATAATCCTGGTAAAGATAAATGATGCCAAGTAAATACAGTAATAAATAAAGCAAAAGATAAAACTGTGCCGCTGTTTGCAGAAACCAATGGCAAGAGCCTCGGAGCCAGGAGAGGGAGCAGCTAAACTAAGTCATAAATTTCGATGAGTGACCATTCCCATTCAGCTGTTGGTTGAGGAACTTGACAGATAACAGTGTAGGCATGGTCTCTGCTGAATACTTCTCTTGTGTTCTCGTTTATTCTTCATCTTGTTAGTTTTGTAATTTTGCTGCGTTCTCTGTGCATATTAGCGAATGTTTTTTTACTACTGAAGGTGTGCTGATGTTGCTGTTCCTAATAATTGCAACAGTAATACTTTTTTTCATTAATAATATCCTCATCATTTTAATATTGGGAATCAGCGGATAACACGTGCGTGCATGCGAGGAAGAGGTGAATGACGATAAATAATTAGGGACTTAACATGCTGATAGGTTCGTAGAAACGACTGTAAGATTGTGCATCCATTTTTCTCGATGTGACTCCTTGAAATAACAATAGAAGAGAGACAGAGCTAAAAAATGTAAATGTTGTAGGGGTTGTCTAAGCCTGAGTGTGCTTGCAGAATTGAGTGACTGTTTAGGATGTGAGGAAAACAATTAAAACTTTGAAGAATAGAAAGAAACCAGGCGATGATGACATTACAAGTGAGATTTTGCAACATGGTGGTGAAAGCATAATTATGTTGCTGACAAGTGTGTATGTGTGTCAGGTATGCCTGGGCAAGGGAAAAGTTCCAGATGAATGGGAGATCAGAATAACTGCTCATTTCTTTGGGGGTTGAGAGAACTGTAAAAATCAGAGGTATAGCTTTACTTATCACAACGGGGAATAAGTATTGCAGAATTAGATAGAGAATGCAAGACAGTTGACAGCAGGATAGATAGGGAAGAGCAATGTGAGTTTACACAAGGAAGAGGGTGCGAGGATCATCTTTTTTTTTTTATGCAGTTACGCGAGAATGATAATGAAAATTTCTTGTTATCTTTACAAGAAATGGAAAATATTGTAAGTGTTATGACGTGTACCGGTAAATATGGTAGTAGTGTTGCTTTGCAATACAAATGACATAGTTCTGACTGCAGTTACACATTTGTGTGCGAAAGTTTTGGCAAAGTACGTCCATAAAAAGTAAACGACTGGAAAAGAGGAAATGAAGGGTTTCCCCTTCCTTCCCTTTTTTATAGAAAAAAAAACACATTATATGCCATTGCTTATGGGATGCAACATGACCTTGGTGAAAAAAAGAATACAGGATATGGCACCTAGTCTCGGATCCCCTAAACTTTCACATAAAACATACCTTAAAAAAAGAGAGTACAGGAAATTACACACACACACAAAATAGAGATTGCAAGGAGCATGTGATTGCTGTGATTTTTTTAATATTATAGTAAAGAATTAAATATTCATCCAGAAGAGAATGGAGTCTTGGACATTGAAGTGTCATTTGATGCCACTTGGATCACACTAGGGCATTCATCCTTGATTGGGGTAGGCATAATGATGGAGTGCCATACTGGTGACATTCTTGATGCTCAAGTTTTCTAAAAAAATTGTCATGTTTGTCAACAATGGAATCCTACGCTTAGGAAGAAAAGAAGCATTCTACAGTATCAAAAAGGTGTGTGCACGCACAAGTGTGGTAAAAATTCTTGTAAGTGTTCTACATCTATGGAAGTAGTTGCAGCTGTTAAATCTGGCAGTGCTCTCTTGAAAAGAATTTTAAATATGCAGTGTTTTTGCTGATGGCAAGAGTTCTGCATATAATTCTGTATTAGTCATGAATGATGGATAGGGGCATTATGGAAGTGATCACAAAGTTGTAAAAGGGGAATGTATTAACCATTTTTCAAAAAGGGTCAAATACAGACTGAAAGCTTTGAAACCGAAAATGACAGCGGTTGTGGAGACAAAAAAAGTAAACAATTCAGAAGAAGTGTCAAAGGTGGAGCAGGGCAGCTAACTGTCAATGTAATACACTATCTTCAAAATATTTTTGCCCACACTGTTCGTCGACATGCAAGGAAATCTACACTTCATTTGCTAAAGAAGAACCTGGTTGCTACTACTCCTTATTCTACTAGCACGGATGAGAAACAAAAGCTTACTAACTGTCTAACAGGCCATGAAAACTGGTGCTATTATAATTAAGCACTAGCCAACAATGTGAAGTACCACAACCTCACACAGAAGGTTTGACCTATCAGATCAGTCTGTCAGAGGAGGCCCTAAAGCAAGTTTACTTTGTATGTGGTGAACTCACGGACATCCAACTTTAGGGAGGCTAACAAGAGCCCAAACACAAAAAAAAAAAAAAATGTTTAAAGGAAAAGTTGCTTGGTTATTTTACTGTAACTTGTGCATTTCAGTTGAGTGCCACTGAACAAAATATGGAATATATACATGACAGTATCTTGAATGAAATACTTAGTGGCACACCAAGGGGTTCATTTATCTAAGTAAAAGAAGAGAGGAGACTCAGCTGGACAGTGGATTCTAGAAAAGAAGAAGGGAAGGAGAACAAAAGGTGAAGGATCGTATGCTACAGAAGGCTTCTAAAGCTTTGGCACTGCTGCAGAGTAGTTGTCAGTACCAAGAGACAGTCACAGGAGATTAGGCCTACTGGGGAAACTTCTAAAAAGACCAGCCTAATGTGATACTTCATTAGCGGTCTGGAAGATCATACACAACGGACATAATGGTACAGTAAGTGCCTGACATGGATTTTTCTATGTTGCTATGCGCAATTTACAGATTTCAAGGGCATTAAAAATAAATTATTTTTAGGTATTTTAAATAAAAAGTGTTTTCAAATGTTATTTGTAGATAAATGTCAATCTTCATATAGAAATGTCCATCCCTGTGTTAACTACTCAGGTATCAATGTTCCCTGAAGTCTGAAATATGAGTGCACTTGAATCCTAATAACAGGAGGAACCAGGCGATTATAGGATTAAAAGTACCCAGCACACAGACGTAAATACAGCTGGACTACGCGTCTGGTCACTGTACGGATACTTGATAATGTGGACTGTTTGTCCAAGAAAGCTTGTAACTTTTTCTGAATAAATACTCCATCAGATACCATCCAGTTTGAATTAGGTCCTTTTAGTAATTCTACTAATGCACGGAACGATTATGCATGTGATAAAGTTAATATATATATATATATATATATATATATATATATATATATATATATATATATATATATATATATATATATATATATATATATATATATATATATATATATATATGTGTGTGTGTGTGTGTGTGTGTGTGTGTGTGTGTGTGTGTCTGTGTGTGTGTGTATGTTTATGAGTAATTGTGTTGAGGCAGCCTTCCCAAGCACGCACCCTATATATGAAGCAGCCTACAAAAGCTTTTCTGATCTGATTTGAAGATTAGTATTTTTCTTCCTGTGTTCGAACTATATGAGCACTTTAACGAAGGTCCTGTCGCCCATCATGCTCTGTTAATTCATAATTTTTTTTTTCCTGCTTATTATGGTTTGAAAAGTAATTCATCAGGACGAAGATCTCTTGACTGAAAAGAACCCTTTTCCATAAATGTGTACATAGAGTGATGCGTTCGGCTTGTCCATGTATTTTAAAGAATAAAAATTGGAAAGAGACAGGAAATAGAAAGGGGAATAAATAAAAATGAAAGTAAAATGAACAAAATATTAAGAATGGGCACCACAAAGGGATTATCAATTTTTACGTAGAAGAGCCACTGACGTAAATTTTTCTTGGGTGAAGCTGATCCCCGTGTGGGATTTTCCAAGCAGTGTCTGCCTCAAAAAACAAAGTAAAAAAAAAAAAAACTAGAAAATTTTATCATTCTAGTATCCAGTACCCACTAGCTTTATAGCTTTATAATGTTGATCTCTGCGAAAATTGTGGAAATCTTAGCTAAATGAAGCTCAACAAAAATGTTTATGTGCTGAATGGCTCCGATCAAATATGCATAGATGTAAAGTATCGCTTATTCGGGTGCTATTCACGAAGACTTATCATTTGCTTGACAGTTATTTTTTACATGCATACGACATTTTTTCTCCTCCTCAGTCTCCTTCTCCTGCCTCCTCTCTCCAATCAATACCCAGCCCACACACAGAAAAAAAGTATAAAATGTTTGAATATGATGTCATATCCGGTCAATGCAAAAATAAAATTGAGCAACATATTTATCGGATGCGTTAAAAATCAACTTTCAGTTTGATGCATCGGGATAAAAAATGACCGACGTGGGCCACACTAAGATAATATCTGATCAATGTTATCTGACTGGGTCGCGCAAACCGTTCCGAGTATATTATTTCTGAAAATGCAAAATAATGATGAATATGTTTGTTCAGTTTTTAGTTCTTGTAACTGAGCTTAATTGCGCGATTCATTAGGAATATGAAAATGTACCACATTGTTAAGAAAGTAAAGAGATTGTCTCCAGTTGGCAAAGCTATGCTTAATTTCGCGAGTTTTTGTTTAATGCTGAATAATTTCGCGAGTTTTTGTTTAATGCTGAATTAACCCAATATTGTGCTGGGTAACTGTCGTTAACGCGACAGGGGTCTCTTTCTTTTTTACATGCTTTTATTTAACTTAACTTCTGCGTCTGTCCAATTGTTTAGGTCAAATCGTGTAACTCAATTTTCGACATGTTCCCTTCGTCCGATGGACTTGAAATTTTGCATGGTTACTCAATCCCGGTGACAATATAACTTACATGATCAGTAGGTCAGTAGTGACCTTTATTGACCCAACGGTGATCTCTCCAAGTATCTCAGGATTTATATGAAACTCTTCTGATTTTCATACCTTTTTTGGCTCGGCAGTATGTCACGTTCAGTTTTTTTTTAGTTACAATCATAAATCGGTTACAATTTCTGTCAAAACTAAAAAGTATAAGATTAAATAAAAAAAAAATTATAATCGATTTTATTAAAATGCACTAAAAAAGTAAAAACTAATAATTTGAGACACCAGGATTTTCTTACAATTTATCATGTCTACAAAAATAAAAGCGTTGGCCCAAAATGGAAGGAAATGCTACAAGAAATAAAAAAGAATATATTTCTTTTGTAACGATATCGATAAAGAGGGCTGCTAAATAGTTTTATAGAGTATATGATTCCAAATCAGAACTCATCAAAACTAAAACTTTAGTTCCCAGTGCGAATGAAATGACCCACTGGTAATTCTAACCGAATCGTTATTTATACTTAGGTTTCACCTAAAAAAAATTAAAAATAAATAAAAATCAGAATAAAGAATACACACAAAATGTTTCATAGATGTTGCCATCTGAAGTGAGATTTACATACGAAGGACTGAAAAATTGGACAAGTCAGCGTTTCTGAGAACTTTCCTTTTGGTAAGACCCGTCGGTGCTCTGAATCCAAGGAACGTCTTCCTTCTGCAGGAGCAGTCCGGGACGTTCACCAAAAGAGGAAAATGTTGTACCCGAGGGCTTTAGTCTTCCTGTCCCTTTCCTTTTTCTTTTCATTTTGTTTTCTTGCGATCACGTTTTCATTCTTCCTTCTCTTTCCCTCTGCCGCCGTCTAATTTTGATTTATTTTTACATGTTCTTCCTATGTTTGGCATAATATAATGTCCTTCCCTCTTGTTATTTATTCTTCTATTCTTCTCTTTTATTGTCTACCTATCATTCCATTATTCTGATCTTTGTTCTTATTCTTTGTTTCCATTTTCATTTCTTAATCATTAACCATCTTCTAATTGGGTTTCTCCTATTTTTCTCTCCTTTCATCTTCATTTTTGTTTTTGGTGTTCAGTTTATTGTATTCCTCCATTTGATCTGTTTTCAGTCGCTCTTTTTTACCTTCGTTTTTCCATCTTCTTCTGCAATCGTTCAGACATTTCTGTCTTCTTTCCCGTCTCCTGGCTTCATCCTTGCTACATTCTTGCTCTTCATGGAATTTAACTCTTTTTTCCTATTTTCTACTCCATTTTCTTCATTTTGACCTTTCATAATCCCATTTAGACATTTTCCCGTCTTTTCCCTGTCTCGCTTACTAAATATTTATTGTGAATTTACCTTTCCTGGCCCAGTTTATTTTTTTTTTTTCATTGTCTTCCATTCATTATTATCCTACAATAATTTTATCTACTGTCAATTAGCTTTCTCCTTTTTCCTTGTTCCTGACTTTTTCGCATTTTTCATTTCATATCTACCGTTTTCCTCCCTTCTTCTTCTTTCCTTCTATATCTCTTTTGTTTCTTAATCCGTTGTCTCTTTTGAGGTCTTTATCGTCATATTTTCCTACCTTTCATTCTCATTTTTCTCTTCTTCTCACTAGTATACTAATTTCACACTTGTGGTCCAGTTTGTTGGTAAAAAAAGATTGAATATGTAAACTACATATGAAAATAAATAAATAAGTAGTTCAGCTATTTAAATCAAAAGCAAATAAGTGATTAAATCAATAGGTAAAGAAATAAATAAAACCATAACTATAAATATGGAGATAAAACTATAAATGTAAACATGCTCTTTAAAAAAAAATCTCAGATATTATGAAAACGCGAAAAAAGTTATTTCAATCACTCCAAATATATTCCGGTATTATCTTGCCCTCTCACCCTGCAACAAGCGACATTTTCATGAAAATTAAAACAAGCGCAATGTCATTTTATCTTGATATATATATATATATATATATATATATATATATATATATATATATATATATATATATATATATATATATATATATATATATATATATACATATATATATATATATATTTAAATATATATATATATATATATATATATATATATATATATATATATATATATATATATATATATATATATATATATATATATATATATATATATATATATATATATATATATATATATATATATATATATATATATATATATATATATATATATATATATATATATATATATATATATATATATATATATATATATATATATATATATATATATATATATATATATATATATATATATATATATATATATATATATATATATATTTATTTATATATATATATATATATATATATATATATATATATATATATATATATATATATATATATATATATATATATATATATATATATATATATATATATCACAGGATTCTCACTTGGTAAAGTCTCAGACACTCTTCATAAACTCTTCATAAATAAGATGCTTTTTACAATAAGAACATTCCTTTTACATAAAAACCTTCGCATTAGAACGACTCATGCAGATTTGAGGGAGCTGACCTAAACGATAAAATAGAGTGGAAGACCTGTTGTGGGTTGAAAATGCTTTTCAGTGACTCATGCCGACGTTAGGAGAGCAAGTAGAAGGTTGACGACAACAAGAGGTGACGGGATTAGGCGTGCAATGTTGAAGTGCCGTTGTGAACGTGTGATTTGAGTAGTCGAGCAGGTGTAAACAATGTCAAAATGAGGAAAATGTTCTCCTGCGTGAGGGTGAGGATGACAGTAGAGAGTGAAGATTCTAGTTGTGTAGCATTACTCACTATAATAATAGTGAAATTATAATGCCGCATTTTTATTGAATGGGAAAACAGATAGATGGCAGTTGGACTGACTGGGGAAGATCAGTGGGGGGTGAGGTAAGGGGGAAGGCTTGTGGGAAAAGTGTTTTTCACGAAAATTGATGTGAGAACTTGAGAGTGAAAGGAAACTAATAAAACATGCGCCGAAGTTTCTTCGGCTCAGTTGAGTTTTCTGTACAGCGTATAATGCTGTATGCAACTCTCAGCCACGGCCCATGAAACTCTCAGCCGCGGCCCATTAAACTTTCAGCCACGGCCTGGTGGTGGCCTGTGTTATTGGAAAATATAGCGGTGCCAGACACACGATCATGACTAACTTTAACTTTAAATAGAATAAAAACTAATGCGGCTAGAGGGCTGCAATTTGGTATGTTTGATGATTGGAGAGTGGAAGATCAAAATACCAATTTGCAGCCCTCTACCCACAGGAGTTTTTAAGATCTGAGGGCGTATAGAGAAAGTGCAGACTGGCAGACCAATAGCCATCGCCATAGGTTTCTCTTACAGACCTAGAAAAGGCTCAAGAAACTGTCGATAAACAGTTAACGTGTAATGTGTCGAGGTTATAAGGTATAAAAGATACTGCTCTTACGATGGAACTGAAGCCTGTGTTAGAATTTGTAGGCGGGAGAGTCTGGTGTGGAATAAGTAATGGAGCAGAGACAAGGGTGTGTTAGGTCTCTGACCCTGTTAACATCTTTTTTGATGACAGACACGGAATGCAAAAACAATATGCAAAAGAGACATGGCAAAGTTATTGAAGAGGAAAATGGGTGGCGGGTGATGGTTGGCTCATATCTGGATATTGTACTGCTGTTCGGCGGCAGTGCAGAGAAAATATTGAGACTATTAAAAGGTTCCAAGAGTTCGCAAGGGGAGAAAAGTTGAGAGTAAATGTGAGGAAGAATAAGAACATGATGACGACGGGTACCCGGGAACGATGGAGCAATGACTGTCAGTATGGACTGTCCAAGAATGGAGGCAGTTGGTTCGTGCAAGTTTTTTGTTGTCAATATACCATTTAATGGTGCGATGAGTGAATGCATGTCACTGAATTGGTGAAGTAATGAAAATTATATGTTAATTCGTGCATATTCGAAATGCATCTCTCTCTCTCTCTCTCTCTCTCTCTCTCTCTCTCTCTCTCTCTCTCTCTCTCTCTCTCTCTCTCTCTCTCTCTCTCTCTCTCTCTTTGATGCGCGTATGTGTATGAGTACCCGACTCTATCTTTTTTTCTCTCATTTACTCACGCCAAACTAGAGTTTATAATATATAAGTCGTACCTGCAAATTCCTCATTAGGGAATGGCATATGTATTTTCTTATATTAATGGTTTAGAAATAATAAACATAATAATAATAAAAATATAAGTTCACAGTTCTATATCGAGAATAACGAGAATTGAACCAAAGTCACAGAAAAAAGCGGATACCAGCCACAGAAAACAGGTCGACATTCCTCCCTCTCTCCGCGATCGACGCTAAAACATCAATCCGCAGTTAACAGGGAGTTTTATTGCCAAGGAATCAGCGATAAATGTTTAAAAGGAGGAGACCAACCAAAAATGAACTGGCCCAGTAGTGACAAGAGCGGCCAGTGAAATTGGCTTCCGTATTTCCTACTAGCAGGTTATAATTGACAGGGCCCAATGCAATTTGCCTTTAGATGCTATTTGATGTGCTCCCGTAGTTTCAGAGGTCCTCCCGAATGTCTTATGCTTCTTACTATATAGCGATGGTTTCTATTAAGAAACAGAAGTGTTCAGTATTGGCTCTCAATTAATACATTGCTGAAAGCTTGAACACTAAATGGGCAAAGAGTTAAAAAAAAAAAAATTATATATATATATATATATATATATATATATATATATATATATATATATATATATATATATATATATATATATATATATATATATATATATATATATATGAACGCTACATAGAAGATTAGTAAGTAACAATAGTTCGAGTGTTCAAAAGATACTGCATATATGGCCACTGGAAAGTTGGAGTAGGTATTGAGTTTTTAGAAGGAAAAATAAAATTACAAAGTACATGCGCAGTTGCTCTTGGCTAGCCAGTTAAATGTTCGTATCCAAAAACTCTTTTGTAGCAAAGGGATTTTGACTCCTAACAGCATTTTTGAGTTTCAGTGAAAAGGTTTCACTAACACGGAGTCATAGCTTGTTCCCTATCAGGCGGACATTTCGACGGCTGTACTTGAAAATTCTGTGGATCCCTCGCTATTTTTTCACGTAATAACCTGGGGACAGCAGGCTACGAGCTAACTCTGCTTTACGATTAGAGTCCTTTTTCGCTTCAGAAACATTTTACGCTTCTGACTGAAAGAAAATAGATGGACCTCAGTTTTCAAACCTCCTAACACAACATAGTAGATGATCATTTAGGCCTACACACAGCAGGTTTGTATGAGGGAGATGCGTTCCAGTAATCACCGATGTAGAAATTCAGTCAAACTGATTAACATTTAAAAGGTCATTGAAGGAATGCAGAGTAGAATACAACTTTGATTTCTCTCACTGTTTAAAACCAAAAATTTAAATTCAGGAACTTAATTGGTTACGGAAAGAACAGTTCGGCTAAAATTGATAAAAACGGAGCAAATGAATATAGAGATGCATTTATAAACCGATACAAAGAAGGCTGGACTGTTCGGACATTCGAAAAATAGATATTAACTACGTTTAATATCCAATTCGCTCTACCTCAGAAGTAATATATTTTCATATATGTTACCGAAGGGGAATGTTTTAGTTGATAATAAGTTCGCCGTCCCGTGGGCAGAGGTGGGTTGATACCGATTCTAAATACAAAACCTGAGTTCGACTGGGATTTCTAGGCGAGGGTCGATATCAACTTATACCTCACTTGTTGGCCGTGTGGGTAAAGGCGTCAGCCGCGTCACTGTAGTCCTGAGTTCTTGTCTTTCGTTGGTTCGAGCCCACGGGACGGCGAACTTATTATCAACTAGAAAATTCCCCTTCGGTAACATATATGAAAATATATTACTTCCGAAGTAGAGAGAATTGGATATTAAAGGACGTTTGTAGCTTAATGCTTGTATATGAATCACGGTCATGTGATAAAAATTCATTCATATATATATACGAGTATATATATATATATATATATATATATATATATATATATATATATATATATATATATATATATATATATATATATATATGAATTTTTATATCACATATGATTTATATACAATCATGAAGCTACAAATGTGGCTTAATATCAAATTCACGCTACCTCGGGAATATCTCCGACAATAGCAATCCATTTATCACTTATAAATTCCCCTTCGGTGATAATTCTCCATCTGAGATATTCCTGAGGTAGCGTGAATTTGATATTAAGCCACATTTGTAGCTTCATGATTATATATATATATATATATATATATATATATATATATATATATATATATATATATATATATATATATATATATATATATATATATATATATATATATATATTTATAAATACATACAAACACACACTACCTGACCAGCCTGGTGCTACCCGGGAAAACTCTGAATGACAACGGATAAACCCCTCTCTCTCTCTCTCTCTCTCTCTCTCTCTCTCTCTCTCTCTCTCTCTCTCTCTCTTTCTCTCTCTCTCTCTCCTAGATTCTAATTTAAACTCATTCATTAATACATATGAGAATATACATCTTTTTGATAAGAAACATCTAGACTATACTCTGTTATGCCTTTTTGGTTCTTTCCTATTATTAAGTGAATTGCCGCAGCAGCTAGTCTTCCACCCCCTCATCAGTCAGCGTAATTTATTGGGAAAAAAACGTATTGAGTTTTCTCAGCGTGTAAATAAAAACTAGATATTTCAGTGTACCTATTTTTGGTGATTTTTTGAAAAATAGTAACTAACAGGTGTCGCTTACCGATTACCTACCACATGTTCCTACATTTTGCCTTTGTTTTGCCCTTTTGCCCTTTGTCATCAACACTTAACACAAATAGTAATGAATTGTGCGAGTGTGGCCCTCTTTTACATTTTCCCTTTATAAAAAAAAAAATTATATATTTTCCCTGTTAATCTGAACTTTCTTATACCTTTGTTTTTATCTTTTCCATTTATGTACCTTCTTGGTATTTGATCTTATTGTCATTTCCTCTTACTCTTTTGTCTTTTTTTATTTTTGCTAGCTTCATTTTTTTTCATGTCTTTTCTAATCATTTCTAATTTTTATCTGCGTCTCCCCACTTTATTATTCTTTCCCTCTTACATCTCCTTTGAAATACTTATGTGCCCTTTTTATTTTCAGTTTTTAACTCTTGCGACCATTTTTCATTTTCTTTCTTAGTTTTTTCCTTTCTTCATATTTCTCCTTTAATATTTTTTGTATATAGATACTGTCTCATCGATATTTTTTCTCGGCTTTCCTAGGTGACCTTTACAGGACTTGTTTATTCTATGCCTACTGCCATCTCTTACGCCTCTAAAGTGGCATAGCCACTGGCTTCATGATGATCACTGTTTTTACATCTTAAAAGATTACGATGCAGTCCTTTGAAACTTTGGAGAGAAACTTGTTTTCCCCACAAAACTTCCCTCGGCCTGGAAGTACAGAACGTTCTAAACGCTTCCGATGCCTCTTTACTTGTGGTACGGTTCACCTCATATAGTATCGATCTTTTAATTGAAAAGCCCACGGAAATTTTTTTCCTCTGTACTTACTCCTCTTAGTACATGATTAAAAATTACTCTCTCGCTCTTGTTTTTAATCCAAGTATGTTGCATAGTGGCCATTTGAATAAGCAGGATGAAAAGTTGAATGTATGTAGGTAACCGGGAGAGAAAGAGTTCACGCACGAGAGGGCGAGAAAGATGGAATGGCTGGGCAGGGAATTTATTATCCTTATTCAGCCTTTATTTGACTGTACATCACTCGAGCCTTCTTTATAAATTTAGGACCATTTTGTAGTATTAACGTCATTTTTATGTAATTAATTTCTTGCATTTTCTGAGAATTTTAGAATTTCTTCTCTTTGACTGAGAGTTAAGCTTAGGGTTTCTGTCCCTACTTTTTAAAAACAACAAGCGATATATATATAAAAAAAAAATCCCATGCAGTTAGAGTCTAGTGTGAGTAGAACTGGCAAAACAATGAGGCCCGAAGACCAACAGAAAGGAATGATTTTGTTTAGCCCGTTTTTACTTTCCTTTCTAATGATTGCGTCATGTGAGTAAATCTTATTTGTTTAATCTTTTGAATAAGATTTCGTTGCTCACACTTGTTTTTTTTTTAATCTTTTGATGTTCTCCCACAACTCATTAAACTGGCAGTCTTACAGAGAGACAAAACCAGGGAACAGAAAAGCCGTCAGGCTTTATCCGGTTGTTTGTTGTAACCCTTACGACTGGCTATATTAATTTGCCTCTTTTACAGTATTATATTCTCTCTCTCTCTCTCTCTCTCTCTCTCTCTCTCTCTCTCTCTCAGTCCTTCCCTTTTTCTTTTTTCCTAAAAACCTCTAATTTTTGCGTCCTAGAAACACGTTGCTAGGTTTGACAATGTGATATCCTGAATACCTTTGAACCAAACTGATATTGTTTATAGCTATTATCGAAAATATTCAGTATGTACATACATAAATACACACGTACAATGTCATTCTCTTACCACTTCATAATAAACATTAGTTAAAATGCGAGAAGTTTTATAACCCGTTCATATTCTCACATTTATGACAAATATTAATAAAAATATTTCATTAAAAGCGTAGATTTCAAATGAAATAAAATTGTAAAGGTATTTTTCCTCTATAAGAAGATTAAAGCCGTTATATGTTTTTAACTTTTCCATATTAATGAATGAATTGTTTTTACATCACTGTGTACAAACTAAGGAAAATGCTTTAGAACTCTGGTTTTGGCAGGGGAATGTTTTACAGCTATTTTGCCCTAAGTTTAATATACTTTCAGTTTTGAGGCACAATTTTTTTGCAGCTGATATCTTCGGAAACTGTATATCTATAATTGGATGGTTTTACTCTTATAATATTTTTAGTTTTATGGTCAGAGTGCTGAGTCGTAGAAATTTTATACTTTCTGTTGTCTGTTATAGGTTGGATTTTCAGAAGATATACTGTAGGTTTTTGGTGGTATCCGATTCCGGAGTTATTGTTTAGAGGGAATGAATTTTGTAAACTAGGCCTTTAGATTTTCAAAATTTGTGTTATTTAAGTCAACGTATATTGAATGCTTGAATGGCCTGTAAGCAAGGAAATTTAATACTTGAATAGTCGAGGTTTCTAGTTTCGAATAGTCCATATTTCATGTATATTATTTGTGGGGCCTCCCTTTAATGACTGATATGAACTGTGTCAAAGACCTATTACATGGATAGCTTAAGTTTTCGGAATAGATGAGTTGATATCCAATAGCACTTTATTCTCTTATTTGTAATCACTGCAGCAGCTGGTGCCTTTCCACTCTTAAACTTCTTTTCTCTCCCCAAAACCTGAAACTTCCTCTCGACAAGTATCTGAGAATCGCGCAAATCCCTTCCATGTTTGCATCGTTCAGATCTGTTTCTCCTCTATCGTTTTCAACAAAAATACAAATACTTGCTCTGTAATATACAGAACAACATTTTCTTTTGATAGCATTCTTGCAGCTTCGATCCAGCTGCCCATTACTTTTTTGCTCTGCATTATACTTCATAAAGAACAGCTTTTTCTTTAGTATTTCCTCAAGTCCTTCTTTTCATTTTCATTAATTGCCCCATTTTATCTCACACTTTCCTCATGATTGCCTTATGCTCTATTGTGTGTAGCCTACTTGTTTATTATCTTTTTTTCTCTCTCTCTTTTCTTTGCTTGTATGAACTTCATCTCACCACTTAGTCTTCTGTTCCCTCTTCCAACCTCCAATACCTCCAAACTTTCCCAGTTGATTCTATGAACACCTCGTTGAAGTTTACATACTCCTCTTATACTATTCCACTTCAGTGTCTTTAACACTTATCGTTTATCAGCCATCTAACATATGCAATTTCCTTTTCCAATTCATCGCGTACTTGTCTTCAGTCGATTTACAGTGATCTCCCTCCTCATTTCTTTTCAAGTAAATTCCATTATTGTAACTTTTGGTTCCACCAAATAACGATCAGATATATCTCCTGTCACCACTACATCCATAAACTTATTAGCTCATCAACCCTGTAACAATGCATAATCGAACAAACACCATTTATCTTTCCTCATTATGCTTATAACTTCTTTTTTGAGGGAAAACATGCACTTCTAAAACTCGAGGTTCTTTTCAAGCACATTTACGAGAAACTTTCTCTATTCTCATTTGCTCCATAAACTACTTTCCTTACTTTTTAATTATAACTATTTGCTAGTTCCCATACCCATACCATACCCATACTCATACCCATAACTGTATCATACCCATACCCATATCCGTACCATACCCATACCCATATCCATATCTGTACCATACCCATACTCATATCCATATCCATTCCATACCAACGCCCATATCTGTACCTTACCCATACCTAAACCCATACTCATACAATACCCATACCAATACCCATACCCATACCCATATCTGTACCATACACATACCTATACCCATACCCGTACCAATACCCATATCCCACTATACCTATATCCATACCCATACCAATACCAGCCCTTTGTTGGCTGAGTCGGTTGAGCTTCAGACTGTCACTCGATGGGCCGGAGTTCAATTCCCCCAGCCGGCTGATGAAGAGTTTGAGGAATTTATTTCTGGTGATAGAAATTCATTTCTCGCTATAATGTGGTTCGGATTCCACAATAAGCTGTAGGTCCCATTGCTAAGTAACCAACTGGTTCTTAGCCACGTAAATTAAGTCTAATCCTTCGGGCCAGCCCTAGGAGAGCTGTAATCAGCTCAGTGGTCTGGTAAAACTAAGGTATACTTAACTTTTAACATATCAATACCCATACCCATACCCATATCTGTACCATACACATACCTATACCCATACCCGTACTAATACCCATATCCTACCATACCTATATCCATACCCATACCCATACCATGCCCATACCATAACCATACCCATACCCACAGCTAAATTAACCCTATTAATAATAGCAGCAAAAGTCTACGGGCAGCACCAGCCCCGTTTACCTTCCGGTAATATACTGTACAAACAACTGACCATTCTTGGTGTAGGTGCAGGAGCAACTGTTGATGGGTTTTGAACCAATACTGGTGCCATTGACGGTTGTAGATCATCACCAGTAGTGCCTGCTGTTGTTCTAGAATTACCTGCTGAGTCCATTTCGAAAAGAAAATAACAAAGCTCACCCAAAAATCCTTTATTATATACCGTTGGGTCACTTATGTTGAAAATTTCTGGACAGTTATTAATACATTATTCTTGAAAGATGTCTTCACAACTTCAGGATCCTTTGAAAAAGTCTTCAGTTCCTGAAGCATTCCTGGAGAAATGCCCATTGGATTATAACATCTTAAATTCTTAAAGACTCCATGATCCTCTGAAGCTGTCTTTGGCTCCTAAATGGTTTCCTGTCAGATCTGCTTTCAGGGAAGAAATCCAGAATCTGTCTTCGGAATAATTTCTTCCACCTCCTGAAGAAACGCCCCTTAGATTAGGATGTCTTCCTAAATCTTAAAGACTCCAGTTGTATAACAAGAGTAGTATTTACTGTGATGCTCATAATACATGTGGTTCATAGTTACCACATGAGGGTAATTAAACATCTCATAAATTCTAAAGGTCAAGCAAGTTATATTTTGATTTGAAAAACCCTGTATAATACTTATATAAAAAAAATGTCCTTACAAATCTATGAACATTTTGTTAATTATACTCAATCTGAACAATTTTATTTCATCATAAAGCATGGAAAAGGGAAGAGGGAAGGGGGAGAGGGAGGGAAGAAATGGGAAAGGAGGCAGGAAAGGAAAAGGGGAAGGGGAGGAAGATGGGGAGGGGAGGAGGAGGAGGAATGGGAAGGGGATGTGGAAGGGGAGGGGGATGGGGAAGGGGAGGGGATGGGGAAGGGGAAGGGTAGGGGAAAGGGGGGAAGGAGGAGGGGGAGGGGGAGGGGAGGGATACACACACACAGAAAGGCAGCCAAGGGAATTAACATAATAGAAGGGTGAGGGAAGGGACACACACACACACACACAACACACACAGAAAGGCAGCCAAGGAAATTAATATAATAGAAGATATTGTGAGCGTGTATGTATAGATTGTTCCCTCCATGAACGTACTGTATGCTTTCATTTGATACCAATTTTTGTTTCGTTCCGTCAGCATCATTACTTCCAGTTAACTTTATTCCTCAATTTAAATAATTATTTTGAAGAACCCAACTGATGGCTGTCATACCCACGCGCAAATTTAACGAACCGCTGCTTTCATTGGTGAAAAGTTGCAAAAGCAGGTAACAAAGATAAGTGGCTGCTATTGATGCAATTGGAAAATGTATGAAATTAATTGAGTGCCATCAACTCAAGAAAATAAGATTAGTCTAATGCCTTCAGATGAACAAGCGTTCCGTTCTCAAAGAGTAAATTACGACACATTGATGTGAAAGGAGATGATGCAAAGGGCCGATATAAGAAGCTTTGGTATTTGATTTCCAAAGCATTCATAACTGAGGAAGGGATCAGAAAGATTAGGCCGGATGAATATTAGTGCTCTGAATTCAGCATTCTATTTTTCGTTGCCTTGACTGTTAACATCATCATCTCAGGTATCATTTTCAGATTTTATAAAGTCTGTAAATAGTTATGTGTAGGGAGGAAGTAAAAATGTCAAAAAAATAAAAACACCCGAAACCACATATGAAACAGACAGTGGGAGAAGTAACGAACAAAACAAAACGTTCGTTTTGTTATTCCTTCAATAGTTTGCGTTTGCCACCTTTCGGGAATTTTCAGGAGACGGTTTTGTCTCACACGTTATCATTATCATTATTAATCACCGCTGTTATCAGCATCTTGGATGGGTTTAAGTAATCTCTGCCACTTTTCTATATGGATAATAGTTAATTATTTATGGAAATGAAGAATAAAATTGTTCCTCAAGTCGAGTAAATAGTTTTACGGTTTTATTTCATATCAAAATTCAAACATAAATATTTGCAAATGGTAAGTATAACTTATTCATTTTCTAATTATGTTGCAGTTGTTAAACCTATCTGTCATGGAGGTATAAGTTCTCTCTTTCTCTCTGCATAATCTGTCTTGAAAAATGGGGCAAATCAAAATGGAATTACTGAAAAAAATCATTAAATGTTACCTAAAGCATGGGGCTAATTTGAAAAAATGTAACATACATCCTTCCCTCTTTGTTTCCGGCAAAGGGCCCTAACGAATAATGGGAAATATAAAAGTTGGAGTGATAAACAACATAATCAAGAAAATTTATATATTATGTCGTTGTTAACAGATTTGCTCTACTTCGGAAAATAAAGGTAAGGGGAATCTGTAAAGGAGGAAGAATTGGGAACTGAATTAATTTCCGTTTCCTCCTTCCTAACTACACTTTAAATATTCGACCGTTTTTATGGTATATTCATCCGTTTCTTGACCTGACCAAAGCACCTTAAAAACTCAAATTCCTTTTTCTAAATAAGTACAAAATGAATAACTGAAATGAAAAGCTTAGTGTATGAATAAGAAAAAAGATTGGTTAGAATGCATTTAGAGCACAGAATAGAAAACCCATAGAAAAGTGGAAGAAGGTGGGAGCCAAGGAAAAAAAGAAGAGAAATACCCAATAACTCTAGCATGGTTAAGGAAATCATAAACAATAATTGAGCTTTGTTTTCAATATTGATGGCTCACTAAATGTGAAGAAATAGTAATGATGAGATAACACTGCTGAATTCAAAGTCACTGCATTAAGAGGTCCACGTCCATGGGTTGAGAGGATAAAAAAAAAAAGTGTGTTCTTGAACTGGTTGCTTTTAGTTATTTATATATTTTCTTTTTTTCTTTTTTGTAAGGAGGCTAGTTTCAACAGGAGTCGATGTGAATGAGAAATAAACTTCGTCTAATAAGAACGGAAGAGTTAATCAGTAGTAAAAACAAAGACAAATACCAATAATCGATTCAAGTGACAGAAATATCCTTATACTGTAATAACTGTGCAGCAACGTATTTAAGATCTTACTGAATGCCATCGAAACTGGTTTCTTCATTTGGGATAGTATTGTTGACTGGCTTTCATTTGCAACATAATAGTTAGTATCTGAGGAAATAGACGCGTATACATGAGCTTGTATGTGCAGGAACCTCATGGATTCACCTTCAACAATAATGCAGAATAGACATGACTTTAACGGTCAGGGGATTCGGTAGCAAGCCAAGCGTACACATGAACAAAGGTAGAAATAACAAACTTTTCATTCAAATAAGAATACACATAAAAAAGTCTACTGAAAATCACTAAGGAATTTTTTTAATACAATATAACTAACAAACAATATTGCACGGAATGTTCTCTGGGATATTCAGAATACCAACAAAGAATTTTTCAGCACAATAATCTCGGAAACGACGTTAGAATTTGGGGTAGCGAGAGAGAGAGAGAGAGAGAGAGAGAGAGAGAGAGAGAGAGAGAGAGAGAGAGCAGCAGCAGCAGTTACTTGTTTGTTGAATTTATAGCAGTTCCTAATTTGGCGATTGTCTATCTTGTTACCGTCTGTTCTTTGACATACCAAGAAGGATAAAGGGATGCGTTGCTGCCCCTCATATGCTATAACATTGTGTCGTGATGTTCAGAGATATGTCACAGCTTACTTGACCTTGTCGATCGACCTGTTTGTTAAACGAAATTAATAATGGCGTCGAGAAATGTGTATGCAATGCCAATACGAATATTGTCTCTCTGTTGCTGTCCTGGCTTTCTCTTTGCTGAGATACTAGCTGGATTCAGTGTTGATAATGACAGGGCATCTTTGCCGTATTGCATATAACATCAGTGATAAAGTTATCGAGAAATCAAGATATTTCTATAAGATTTGGATTTCGTTAAGTGAAACCTACTCCAGGTCAGGTATATATATATATATATATATATATATATATATATATATATATATATATATATATATATATATATATATATATATATATATATATATATATATATATATATATGTTACGTTCGTCGGTCGGTTGAGTACTGTAATACTTAATTCATTGGAGTTATATCACCTTGCTTTACCTAATACCCACGTAATTCTGCCACTTAAGGCCAAATAAATCTCTAAAGGACAGATAACGAAATAGATTAGGTCACCAGCTGAAACTAGTATTACAAAATAGAGGTTTATTACACAACCACATGAATTAGTTAAGCAAACTTATTGGAAAACTAGTTTCAACAAAAGTAAAATAAAAGGAAATCGATTATATACAGGGGTTAACAGCAGCTCAAAATATTATTCCTAATCAGGACAGATTTAATAATCCTCTTCAAACGCTTTTATCAGGCAGATGAATGCAGTGAACGTTGAAATGTGGCTTCTTGGCACTGATGATGTGGATATTTCTCCAAGCAAGGGGTAATGTCCAGGCTCAAGGTATACACACTTCTGGAAAATAAGTATCCAGATAACAATCTTACACTAAAGAAGCTCTCACTCGTCATTAATTAATCACAAGGGATGAATCTCATATCAAGAATAGTACTTTTAATTCCGTGGAGGGTAAGTTATGTGATTTCACTAGACAATAATGAATGCATTTAATATATGACTTCATAAATGGGATATGCTTTACTAGGAGTTCTTAGTTCAGGGACTGCTTGAAAGATGGAACTTTGAACAATGAAGATGAGAGTTTCAGTTGAAGGGAAAGAGAACTGGGAGTAATTGTTACAATCAGACTTAACGCGGGGTGAATTAATGCACCTTGTAATTTCTCTCTCTCTCCTCCACAATTTCATGTTCTACAAGCACATTGAACAGTATACATAAGAGAGTGCCGGAAAACGAACGGCATTACCTGGAAAGTCTGACTTGATTCTTAGGTCTTGAGAATGTGTCGGCCTTATTCTCGAGTGCCAAAGGAAAATTCGACTTCTCTTCCCTCACTCAGATCTTGACGGACTAATCACCTTTCTTTGATAATTTTTGTCTGTATTTAATTACCTTTCAGTTTCTTTGGGCATTGCTTTATAATTTATATTTAGAAAATACATAATCAACTGGTTGCATTCACTTGAAAATATATTTTTGAATATTCATCTTCTTAATATTCATCCGGAAGGAAGAAAATCTTTTATCATTGTGAGAAACAACAAACGTATCCTAGTTAGTTCTGTCAGTGCATCACATAATGAGAAACACCACCATTCTGTTTCAGCAAAGTCAAGTGCGCTGTGTCTTTGTGATTCATTTCTAAATCTTTTATTGCTATCGTCTTACAATAATCACCATCCTTTTCTGTCACATGAAAGGGTGTTTTTCTACTCTTATCAAATGTAGCCTATACCTCACTGAACACAATAATGATATATACTACTCTAAAGGGCGGAAACGTCGAACCGACCTTTATGTAAATTCGTGAAGTGATTATCTGCTAAATTAATTGTCCTTATTATTCATACTCCCCTCCAAAGGCAATGACACGAGCATTACATTGGATGTACATTTTTCATTCTCAGAGTAATCTATTCAGTGGATTATTCATAAAAAAAATTGAGGACGCAGAAAATGATAATGCAATCATGAATTTCAAATACAGGATAACTTTTCCATACAATGATAACTTATTAGCTCAAAACGTTTGCATACCCACGCTACGAATAGTTTCACCTTACATAAATGTAATTTAATTTTATTCGCGCAACGATTAAGGTCAAAATATAGACAAAGCTTATGTATCTTGCATACGCATCGTCAAAATTTTCCTTACATACCGTTCAACAGATACGCTAAAAATAATAAACCTACAGATTCTAGTTTTCGTGGTTAGACTGGATGACTTTACCGAAAATTTGATCATTTCTTTTACTCTTCCTCTATCTCACTATTATCTGTCTTCTATTTCTACACTTGATTTATTAAAAAAAAAAAAAATTGCTTGTACTTAGAATATGAAGGACACTCAGCGCATTTCGTAACCCTCACCACATTCCAAGAGCCAAACCTTAACTTGCATATTTTAATATGGAATGTTCTTTGTCCATATTGGTTTCGGTTTTCAAGGCGTTATATATATTAGGCTAACAGCTTTTGTATGCAAAGGAGCTGAATCTTTAATATCTTTGTCAACACAACAAAGAAAATAAAGTAAAAAAATAGCCTTGATACATAAAGTGTATAGCAAATTTCTGTTTCACAAAAAATACAAAACAGAAACTAGAAAGATAATTAATATCCGTCCGAGCGATAGATAGGTACAATTCACATTACGCCGTATAGTGAAATAAATATTTCTGCTCTCTCCAGTTACACCGACTGAAATCCTTCATGGTTAATGCATTATGCCTCACGTGTTTAAATGAATATTATCCATTCACGGTTTCTCAGTGCTGTATGTGTGTTGGTCTTGTCAGCGTCATATTCTAATCCTCTCTCTCTCTCTCTCTCTCTCTTTCCGATAAACTGTTTTGTCTTTTTGTTTAAATACAACATGATTGATGCCATACGCCTTATTATTTATGAAATATATATATATATATATATATATATATATATATATATATATATATATATATATATATATATATATATATATATATAGAGAGAGAGAGAGAGAGAGAGAGAGAGAGAGAGAGTATTAATAATAATTCGCAACTTCACCGCTCACAGTATCGGCATGCTCATTACGCTTCACGGTAGGAAAATTGATTCATCGCCTTACATCAACTTAATAACGACATAGATGACCATACCATTTGAAACGACACCTCATGGAAGAATGGGTTTTCGTCATTTCGAGGCACACCGATGAATGACTCTGAAGATAACTGGAAACAATATTTAATCGTGTCCATTCATTACGCTGAATCGCCGTTCTGCATTGTTTGTTTCCCCTTTTCGCTAACATTAGCATCGCTCGGCTGTTCTTTAATTACATCGAAACAGGTGTCCGTTACCTTCGTTGTGCGAAGAGGGTCTCATAATGAGCTTTTCAGGGGATCCATGCTTCACCAGGCGGAATATCTCACATTTATTATTGAATAACTGTTCTTTTAATCATAGCATTTGGTATTTCGTTAACTTTTGTTTATTTTTGATAAAGTTTTTCTTGGATACACTAGTTGGGGAGTTGATTAAAGAAAAACTTCTATGTTTTGTTCATGATCATCACTTTTTGAAACGAGACAGGGTGAGAGAGAGAATACTACATTTCGTAAGCAGTATGTTTTCTTTCTCAATGGGATATTTAATCATTCTAAGTGTTTGAATAGACAATCATTGATATTTAATCATTCTAAGTGTTTGAATAGACAATCATTACCTGAAAACAGCATTCTCAGAAGAATCTCCTTCCAGCCACTTCACCAAAAAAAAAAAAAAATAAACCATTTCATCCCTTTAACAAGAAGGACACATTCCTTAATGACATTGGTAACTGAAGCACACCTCCAAAATTATTGAAACTTCACGCTTTTGGTTGTTCCGAAAGATTTCAGATGAGCAGCATCAAGGACATAAACGACTAACAGGGTACATCGGTATTTATATTTATGCACCTGAACATATTTCCTTGAACTGATGTGTTTTGCAACAAAGAATGAGACTTTCAGCATGTTTTTTATATTAACACTCGAGGGTATACATTGAAAAAATTAATCAGCCTTCAACTTTTTTCACCTTAAAGGGTAACTTTCCTTCCCTTTTGAAAGAAATGCTCTGTGAGCAATTCATGGCTTAGTACTATCAGTGAAGCAATATTCCAGTGTGGTTCTCATATTAGTAAGACCTTATGCATAATTAGACTTACATATAAAGGAAAGAAAAAAGACAATGACATATATATATATATATATATATATATATATATATATATATATATGTGTGTGTGTGTGTGTGTGTGTGTGTGTGTGTGTGTGTGTGTGTGTGTGTGTAAATTGTCTTTATGATTTAAAAAAATATATTATAAAAGCCATTGATAGGATATCTTAATCAGATTTGTTCTATGTTCTCAGCAGTTATCAACAATTTTAATTACGTTGCATTTGTGTATTTCAGGTACCCTGTTGATGAAAGAGGCACTGTTAAATGAACACCTAAAAAATGGTTACTCCTTAAGCAAAAGCACAAGGTGTGTCGTGGTTTATTGAAACAAAATCGGATACGCAGACTTAGGGAAACTACAGAAGAGATCCACCGTCACGTCTGTCAATTCGTGCATGACTCAAGAAATTTATGGAGACAGGGATAGTGTTGGATAAAGGGAGGAGTGGACGACCGAGAACATCTGAGGAAAACATCGATCGTGTAGGAAAAGCATTTGATCCTTCTCCTACAAAGTCCATCCGTACTGCTGCCAGACACTTACAGCTACCAAGTTCAACAGCGCGTAAAGTCCTAAACAAGAACTGCGATTGTACGCTTACAAAGTGCAGCTCATACAGGCACTCGAGCCAAATGATAAACCAAGACAAAAAGCGTTTGCAGCTAACAAGCTGGAACGAATTTCTGAGGAAGAAGCGTTCTTCAACCGAGTTTGTTTTAGTGATGAGGCAACGTTTCATGCTTCAGGGAAACTGAACACATAATGTGAGAATCTGGGGATCAGACCATCCCCATGTGACTAGGGAACATCACCGATATAATGCAAAGGTGAATGTGTGGTGTGGGATCATGTGCAATCGAATCATTGGTCCATTTTTCTTCAACAAGACATCAGTTACTGCAGGTGTTTACCTTGACCTTTTCCAACTAGATGGTGAACCACCACATTGGGGACTGCATGTTCGTGGGTCCCTAAATCAAACATTTCCAGACCTGTGTATTGGAAGGGATGGCCCAATTCCCTAGCCACCTCGTTCACCAGATCCTACTCCCCTGGAATTCTTTCTATGGGGTTATGTTAAAGATATCGTGAAATAAAATATCTCGTTGAGTAAAAATTTGTTAACCTTATTTGTATTGTCTTCTCCACAGGGAAAAAATTAACATGCTTTTATTAAAATGCATTAAAGTAAAAAAATAATTTTTGAGACACACCAGGATTTTCTTACAATTAATCGTGTGTAAAAAAATAAAAGTGTGGGCCCCAAACATGTAAGGAAATGCTACAAGAAAAATATATTCTTATTTCTTTTAGCATTCCCTTCCATGTTTGTTCTCATTTTTGTAGACATGATTAATTGTAAGAAAATCCTGGTGTCTCGAAAAAAATTATATTTCACTTTTTAGTGCATTTTAATAAATGGATGTTTTAAATTTTTCATATATTTTTTTTATACTTTCTAGTTTTGACAGAAATTGTAACCGATTTATGACGGTAGCTAACGAAATTGATATCCTGTTGGGCCAACGAAGTTTTGAAAAATCCCTAGCGTTATTACCTCATTCAACCGAGTCAAAAAGTTGTGAAAAATCCGAAGAGTTTCATACAAATCCTTAGATACTGGGAGAGGTCAATGTAGGGTCACTAGAGGTCACTGCTGATCTCCTGATCATGTAAGGTCATAACGTCACCAGGATTGAATAACCATGCAAAATTTCAAGTCCATCGGAAGAGGGGAACAGGTCGAAAATTCAGTTGCAATATTTGACGACAGACAGACAGACGCAGAGGTCAAGTTAAATAAAAGCATGTACTTAGTAAAAAGAGATTCAGTGCTCTCAGAGTCACCTCATGTCACCAGTTAGCAATAGCTGAGTCATTATACATTATGAAGCCTGTTCCGACCTTAAACAACCAGACTACCTCTACAACACCATATATATATATATATATATATATATATATATATATATATATATATATATATATATATATATATATATATATATATATATATATATATATACATATATATATACATATATATATTATATATATATATATATATATATATATATATATATATATATATATATATATATATATATATATATATATATATATATATATATATATATATATATATATATATATATATATATATATATATATATATATATATATATATATATATATATATATATATATATATATATATATATATATATATATATATATATATATATATATATATATATATATATATATATATATATATATATATATATATATAATGAAGACAGACACACTCAAACAACAGGCAAATTGGAGTAAGAGAAAGGCGTTCTTTCTTCTTTATCCATTTATTGTTACGCCGACGTTTCGTATCTCTTGATACATCTTCTAGGCTGAAAAAGCGATGAACTTAAACAGTACTGTGTATTAACCTAAAAGGTATACACATTATATACTTAACACCATGTTAAATGACAATTTAAAAAAAAAAAGGACAACCTTAAAAACACTCAAAAGATATTAAAAAAAATATATTAAAAAAAAGTATTTAAAAATGAACAGAACAGTAGAAAAGACACCTACCACACAGTAGTGTAAAGCAAACTGGCACAGACAAGCAATGCAAGGAGGAGAGAGAGGGGTGTGGGGAGAATAAACAAAGAAGTTACAGCAGGTAGTTAAGCAATGAACAGCTGGGTGGAAGTTGATTGGTGATTGAGGGCAGGGACAGTTAATTTAATCATAATGGATTCAAGTGTGATTAACTCTTCCACGTATCGGGTTCTCCCCACAGTACTAAAATCCTTAGCATCTACATGTGTCTTACAAATTTTGCTGTGATTCCTTACATTGGACTGCTCGGGATTGGATAATCGAAGGCCTGTTCTAAAACTAACTCCTTGATGGGAGGAGATTCGGACTTTCAGGCTATTCAACGGCAGCCTCCTGGTAAACCCACGAACCATTGATCTCTTTTCCATGTGACAGGACTAGTGCCGATTTATTGTAACCTAGATGGATCTTGGCTGCTAAAAGTCCGAATCTCCTCCATCAAGGAGTTAGTTTTAGAACAGGCTGTCGATTATCAATCCCCAGTCCAGTCAAGGAATCACAGCAAAATTTATAAGACACATGTAGATGCTAAGGATTTTTAGTACTGTGGGGAGAACCCGATACGTGGAAGAGTTAACCACACTTGAATCCATTATGATTAAATTAACTGTCCCTGCCCTTAATCACCAATCAACTTCCACCCAGCTGTTCATCGCTTAACTACCTGCTGTAACTTCTTTGTTTATTCTCCCCCACCCCTTCTCTCCCCTCCTTGCATTGCTTGTCTGTGTCAGTTTGCTTTTACACTACCGGTGTGGGTAGGTGTCTTTTTTTTTGTATTTTTTCTACTGTTCTGTTCCTTTTAAAAATACTTTTATAAATATTTTTTTAATATCTTGTGAGTGTTTTTAAAGTTGTCCTTTTTTTTTAAATTGTCATTGAAGTATATTTGGATGGACACAAAACTCAGATAGATCCTTCCTGAACGACTTTATTTTTAAGACTAACTTATAATGATATACAGTTTAAAAGAAGACAAAATAGTTAACAGGGTAGTTATGCTTAATGAGTAGTAAGTATCTGTAAGCACAAATATAACCTCTGGTAATAGGTAGTTATAAACATAAATACTAACACCTTTCCCCTCGGGAAAAGAATGAAAGATTAAAGCAAATAAAGGATAAAACAATCAATAATTAAATAGTGGCATAGCTTTGAATAAATAATACAAAAACATACATAATACTATTAATCATTTTACATTCTAAAATAGTCAGGTGGTCTACTTTGTCTGGTAGACCTTCGAATTTTTGGTAACTCAGATATCGATCTATCAGGTGAGTCATCAGAAGTTTTACCATTTTCATTTCCCAATATTTTTTTCTGCAGCTGCCGCCTCCTTTTCTTCTACATTTGGGATTTCATTCTTCTCTGCACCTGCAACTGCATCGCCTAACTCTTCACGAGTATTTATGAACTCTTTTGGTAATGGCGGGTCTGGATAGCTGACCAACTCTGAAAAATCACGTGCTAAAAGTTCATTTTATCTTGAGAATCATTGGAGATCAGTCTCATTTGATCAATATGCCTCTTCCATACTAAGTTACCGTCCACTTGTACATTGTATGTGCATGGACCCAATTTAAGAACCACAACTCCTCGAGTCCATATGCCCTTCTTGGTATTTTGACGATAATCCCGAACCAGTACCACGTCCCCTATATCGAGTTCCCTCATTGGTTTCTCGTTCTCTGAGGCTTTTCTTTCAATTCGCTGCGATGCATCTGGGTGTAGTAAATCAAGGGCGGTGCGTAACTGCCGACCCATGAGCTCTGCAGGCGTGCGCTTTGTGGTACAGTGAGGTGTAGTTCGGTAAGTCAGTAGAAATTGACACAACTTGGTATTTAAAGATGTATTACACGATTGCAATGTTCTCATCGCCCTCTTCATTCCTTGTTTGAATGTTCTTACTGTATTTTCGGCCTGCCCATTACTTTTGGGTGATAAGCGGGTATCAGTATATGCTTTACACCATTTGGGTCATGAACTCTTTAAATTCCTCAGCCACAAACTGTCTTCCATTATCAGACACGAGCTCTACACAAACCCCATGCTGAGCAAATACCCGCCGCATGATCTCAATGGTATTCATAGTTGTAACTGATTTCATTGGGTGTACTTCCGGCCATTTTGAATATGCGTCAATCATAAGGTACATTTGTCCCAGGAAGGGTCCTGCAAAATCAACATGTACTCTTTTCCACGGACCAGAAGGCCACTTCCACGGATTACCCTCAGCACGAGTTATTTATTGGCTGAGTAGCCTGACAAGCAGAGCACCTTTGCACAGTGTTTTTTCAATATCTTGATCGATATTCGGCCACCATTTGCAATTGAGCTAATCCTTTCATCCTAACAATCCCCGGATGACCACCATGTAGCTCTTCTAAAATTTGAATCCTATATCTCGACGGTATTACCACCCTGGCACCCCATAGAAGACATCCCTCTTCAATTGAAAACTCACGCTGACAGCTATGGAAGGGTTTCAGTTCCTGTGCTATGTCCTCAGAGTCTGGCCATCCATTTCTTGTATAATATAAAGCTCTAGCCAGTACAGCATCATGCAAAGTTTCCCTTGCAACAGATTTTGCAGTTACAGGAAGAGAGTTCACCTGGTGCATGTTAAATGCAGTTGCTTCTTGTGTCCAGTTTACAAGCTTATCTGATGCATTGGAGTCACAATCTGGTAAAGGCAACCGTGAGTGCATCAGCATTTCCATTGTCACTTGAACGACGTAATTCAATGTCATAATCATAAGCTGCTAACTGTATAGCCCAGCGTTGTATTCTTGCAGCTGCAAGGACTGGAATACCCTTCCTGGGTCCCAGAATGTATGACAGTGGTTTGTTATCTGTAATAAGGGTGAATTTACGACCATATAAATATTGATGAAACTTCCGTAGTCCAAGATGATTGCCAAACCCTCACGCTCAATTTGGGAATAGTTACGTTCAGTGGGTGTTAACATTCTTGATGCATAAGCAATTGGTCTCTCTCCGTTACTGGTGATATGGGAAAGCACTGCTCCAAGTCCTTTGGGTGATGCATCTACTGCCAACGTCAGGTTTACTCAAATCATAGTGCACTAATACTCCTGTTTCAGTGGTCAGCATTTCTTTAATCTCGGAAAAAGCTCTTTCACACTCTACTGACCAATGCCATTTTCTGTCTTTATGCAGTAATTCCGTGAGAGGCGCTGCGACTGATGAGAGATTTGGTACATAGCGACGGTAATGGTTTACCAGCCCCAGGAAGGATTGCATTTCAGACCTTGATTCTGGCCTTAAGTGCCTCCGTGACTGCTGCAATGGCATCCTCCGTCATATGGATACCCTCTTCATCCACAATGAAACTCAAATATTTCAAGGAGGGCTTCATAAATTCACATTTCGACAAATTACATTTCAACCCATTGATTTTGCAACCGCTCAAGTACCCTTTCAAGATTGTATAAATGTTCAGCTTCGGTTCTCCCAGTAAGACTAATATCATCTATGTTGCATCCACAAGGTACTCCTTGCAGAACTTTATCCATTAAAGACTGAAAAAGTTGTGGTGCTGCTGAGACACCATATGGTAAACGTGTATATCTGTACAAACCAAGTGGTGTGTTAATCGTGACATATTTCTAGATTCCTCATCTAATTCCACTTGCTGATAAATTTACGATAAATCCAACTTTGAGAAAGTTTTTCCACCGTTCAGTCGCTGGTATAGTTCATCTGGATTTGGCATTGGATGTTCAGGGTTTTCCACATAACGATTTATGGTGACCTTGAAGTCACCACAGATCCTAATAGAACCATTGTCTTTTGAAACTGGCACTATCGGTTTTTTTACTCACTATAGTCAGCTTTTTCAATAATTCCTTCCAATTCTAGTCTTTTAAGTTCTGCATTCACAGCTTCCCTGATTGCATAAGGAACTGACCTCGCTTTATAAAAGATTGGTTTTGCATCCTTTCTTACACGAATATGAGCCTTTATATTCTTGGCTGTACCCATTCACCATCAAAGACATCACCATATTTCCTTAACAGTTCTTCTAGCTTTGAGGTTTTCAGAATACCAGAATGCAGATGATTTACAGCTAACTTTTTCCAGTCAAATTTACAATAAAAATGCAGCCAGTCCCTACCGAATAAAGGCAGGTCCATTCCCTGTACCACATACAATGGCATTTCCTCCACTCTGTGTCCATGAACTTCCATAGTTAATTAGCATATCCCGACGGCTTCTATTTTTTCCCGTCATGGTTGGTTTTCAGCACAATATCGCTGGATTGAAGTACTGTATTTTTCAGATGTTTAGCGTAGAACTCTTCACTTATCAGTGACACAGAAGCTCCGTGTCCAATTCCATATCAATTGGTATCCCATTTAATTTAACTTTCACTATTATCTCTGGAACCTTATTGTGTCTTATTTTTCATTTTCTTAACACAGTATTTCATTGTATGCACCAATTCATCCTGTAGTTTGCACTCTGTAGTTTCTTCTTCCGATTTTTAGTCTCCTCCTCTGCCATGTTGATTGTCGATCGTTTCCTTCTTTGTCTTCCATATTTCCAATTTCGATTGACCGTGGTATGATTTTCCATTCGGCACATTCTACGAAGGTGTCCTTTTTATGACACCCATTACACTCAGTATCCTTATGGAAGCAAACATCATATATTTATGGTTTGTCTTCCCGCAACGGTAACACTCAAGGAGAAGCTTTCCGGCCCAACAATTTTTTTACCTCCCTGAGTTTGACCCTGAATCTTCGTGACGTTTTCATCCGCCATTTCCTGACTTAGCGCAATCGAAAATGCTTTCTTTAAGTCAAGCTCCTGTTCACTTAATAGTTTCCTCTGTGCCGAGCGGTTGGCCAATCCAATAACAAACAATTCTCTTAAAACTTCCTCTTGAAAAGCACCAAACTGACATATTTATTTCCGCCAATTTCCGTTGCTCGTTGCATACTCAGTGATGGATTCTCCTGGACGTTGCTTCCTATTGTAAAACTTGAAACGTTCAGCTATCAGGATGGGTTTTGGGTGGAGGTGATTTTTCAAAAGCTCAGTAAGTTCTCGATAAGTCCTTGATGAGGGCTTATTAGGGGCAAGCAATGTTTTTCAGAAGTCCATATGTAGGAGCGCCAACGGTGCTTTCAGAATTTATTTATGCCCGTTTCTTATCTTCCTCTGTTATGTCATTTGCTAAGCAGAACTGATCAAACCTTTCGACATAATCTTCAAAGTCCTCGGATTTGTCATATGCTGCTATATTACCCAAATGCGCCATCCTTTTTTTTCCCTTTCGTGAGTCAGTTCCTCGTCGCCATTAGTATATTTGGATGGACACAAAACTCAGATAGATCCTTC